>NC_056749.1:439384183-439684183 GCF_019279795.1 Protopterus annectens | reverse complement strand
TGGGGATCGCAATCATTCAAAACTCCAGCCATCTCCCATGCATCAAATTGTTTATAGGATGTCACATTGACACACTTCAAATTGTCAACCTTCCAGATGTCAGAGTACTATCCTGAAAATGTAGCTTCTCAGATTATTCAGCATACATTTTTTTTTCAAGCAGGGTTGATTCTTTGTGTTAGGTTTCATGGCCTCTACCGTGACATTAGTTTCACTGGTGAGATACCACAGAGTATTACAGTAGACTCCAGTCCAGTGGTCACAGAGTCTACATCCCCTGCATGCCAGAATTTGTCTCTCACAAGTTTGCAGAGACCATATCAAATTGTAGATAACCTCCAGGTCAGTAACGGAAGACCTTTTTGCTTGACCAATTCCCTGGACCACAGTAACCTCAGACACTTCACTTCTGGGGTGGGGGAGACTGTTCAAGATACTTGGTCAACCCTAGAGGCCAACCTTCACATCACTGTCTTAGAGATGACAGTGGTCCTCTTAGCATTGCAGGCTTTTCGAGACATCTTGGTGTGATTTCTCTCCAGATGAACAATATGGCAGTGGGCTGGTGCATTAAGAAATAAGGGGGAACACGATCATATCCACTGCTAGAAGGCCATGAAAGTGTGACAATGGGTGATGATATCCTTTCATTTTCTAATAGCAGCGCACATCCTGAGGAGGGTGAATGTGCTAGTGAGAAAGATGAGCAAGTCAATTTTACTGCCTCATGAGCGGTAATTCAGCCAGACAGCATTAACAGAAATTTTCAGCTACTGGGGCTAACCTTGCTATGACCTCTTTGCTTCATACCTGAACAAATGCAGCAGTTCATTTGCCCTAATCCCTCCACAGGGACAGCCACCAGGGGGTGCTCTAGTTCACAATTGGATCTTTGGTTTCTTTTATGCCTTTGTCCTGATTCCTCTCATGACAAAATTTATTCAAAAAGCTAGAAGGTGCAAAACCTGAGTGATCCATATTGCTCTGTTTTGGTCTTTGCTGGTTTGGTTTCCCCTTCCTTTGGCCTTATTTGATGCATCCTCCTTGGGTATTGGATCCCAATCCAGATCCACTTAGTCACTCATCCCCACTTCCTCTACTGGTTCTAGGAGATCTAAAGTTGACTGCATGGCTTCTGTAATTTGGCAATAGCCAGAGATGCCAGGCTTTCTCCATCAGTGATTCATATTATTTATGTCTCTTAAAAACAGTCTTCCAAAAAGATTTATCAAAGCAAATGGAAAAGGTTTTCTATTTGGGGTTCTTCCAGAGGATCAGATTATCCTCTTTCATTAATTTTTGATTTCTTATCAAATGTTTTTCAGAAAAGATCTACTTTCTTCATAATCACTGTGCAGATGTTCGCCATATCAAATTTTCACAATGGCATAATGACTTTATATAGCCTTTCTTAAAATCTCTAAAGCCTTCCTCAAAGGTGCTTTCATACAATGATTCCCAATCAGGGATCCAGTTTCCCATGCTTCAAGCCTTAACTCAAAAACCTTTTGAACCATCAGCTTCAGTAGATTTCAAGTATCTTTCATGAAAGATCATTTTTCTTGTTCATTTACATCCACTAGACAGATTTCTGAATTTCAAGCACTGTCTTCCAAACCATATCTCATTTTCCGTAAAGACAGTAGTGTTGAGAACAAATTTTTCCCAACAAAGGTGGCATCTGAAATAAATTTAAATCACTTGATTTGCCAGTCTTTTTTCCCCCCATTTTCTCAAACAAAGGATAATATATACTACACACACTAGTTGTTCACAGGCTACTTAGTTTCTACTTATATCGTACCAAGTATATCAGAAGGTCATGCCAGCTATTCATATCGTTCTCTGGAGCAAAATTGGAAAAAGCATATCAAAAGTCACAGTTTCCAAACTGCTGTCAGACTGCATTTCTTTTGTTTATAATGACCTGGGTTTATGCCTACACACGCAACCAAAAGTCAGTTTCTTGAGATCAGTAGCTACTTCCATGGTATTCATGGAGAGCTCCCATTGATGACATTTGTGCAGCAGTAACATGGTCCATAGTTCACACCTCTGTGTCCCATTGCAAACTGGCTATCCAGTTCAGAGTAGATTACTCCTTTACCATATTCTGTGGAATGTCCTACTTTAATGCCACCCAGGAGCTTCCTGCAGCTTGAGAATCTGTCCCAAAGGTTGAATCAGATGAAAATAGACATCAGATATAAACATGTACTTAAAATAACAATAGATCTGTGTTATCTCATTTTTGTCTGTTTGAACAATCATCCCTACTTCCTTGACCCCCTCCCAGTATTTTCACAGCTTGTGGTGGATCGGCAGTCTTTGCTTAAGATCCTGTCTGTTGAAATTGTTTTTCTACCTTCTGTGGTATTAGTGTGTCCTCCAGCTGTGACACCTAAAGTTTTCTTCAGTCATAACTGGGAATTTTTTGTTTCTAGGTATAAGCAAACTCGATCTGAGGTAATTCAGTAGAGAGGCAGGGATTGTGAGTAGGGGAGGATTCAGAGCATCAGATCTGCAGTTTTAGGAGAAGGAAAGGTCAAACCAGATAAAAATGAGAGAACATGGTGTGAAGATTGGGTGAAGCTAGATGAAGGCTGCCAACCTAGCCAGATAGAATTTTGGAGATAATTCTGTCATCTGTAAATATTAGTGTAAACCACAGGCTTGTTGTCTTAAATGGTAAAAATAGTGTTACATGTGGAACTGGAAAAAATGTAACAGTGCACTCTGCTAACCAAGTAAAGCATGTTGTGCCCCTTTGATGTTAAAACTCGGAGACAGCAAGTCTAGAGTGAAGCATCCTGCCTATTGTTTTAAGGCCAGAGTTAATGGCCAGAATTTGCATGCATAAATGTCCTTTATTGCTCTGGTTTCTGCCTAGAGGTGAAGAATGTAAGTGCAGTTTCTGATAGTCTGGGAACGCAGGGAAGTGTGAAGAATGATGTAATGGGAACCCAGGAAAGTGTGAAGAATGATGTAATGTGAACCAGGAATGTGATTTTAAAAACAGAGAATCAGAGAGCACTAAGCATTTTTGTTCCGACCATCTAACTCACCAGCATGGTCTTGCACTATATGTAAGTTTATTTTAGACTTGTGTTTTCTCTTAGTCTAATCTTTCTAGTTTCTAGCTATTTCCAAGTGTTTTTCTGTGATGTCAGAACTGTACTACTGAATTATTTTAAGTATTTCTCTGTGATCTCTGAACTCTTGACTAGCACTTTGTAGTAAAATGTATTGTCTTGTGTTTTTATTATTAAACCCTTTCAACTGTGCCTGTTTTTGTAGAGATAATTTAAGCTGTTTAGAGTACTTGCATGCCTTTGGTAAAATTGTACAAAGCCACTTCAATAGCTTTAGCCCTGGGCTATACTACCAATTGGATAATAATATTGCACAGTAATAATTGGACACCCTTTTAAGGGCCTTTGAGTAGCTGATAAATATTAGTGGGTGGTAGCAGCTGGTACTACCGTATAGTCTAGGGAAAAAGGGGCACAGCTGGAGAACCTGTGCTAGCCTTCCCCAGGAGTGTCTGTGTGGTTGCAGAAACTCTTCTCAAAGTGTGTGTGTGTCCACTACATGGGCAGGGACATGAAGCACTGGTTGGACAGAGAGGGTGCTGGAGGTTTTAGCTTGCCCACTAGGCTGAGATCTGGACCCTATATCTGTGCCACTGGGGAGTCTTATTGGGGACCTGGAGAGCAAGGGAGTGACCAGCCCCAGACTGTGATCTGTGTGTTCTCTTAAGGGAAATTGCACTTTACTGTGTGTATTTGTTATCCTTTCCTCTTATATGAGACCCCCCTCACTGGTGTTAGTGGTGAGGATTGAGGCTCCTTGATTGCTGGGACAGGGCACAGGCATCACATATTAATTGTTTGGCAGTGGTGGGATATCCACACCATGTATTAATTGGTTGGTAAATACTAATTGGCTTGTAGTGGTGTGGGAAGAGTGTATTTCTGTAGCTTGTGTACACTGAGCTCTGAAGGTGTTTTGTACTCTAAATCAGCCATGCAGTGAATACTCAAGAGTTCAGATCACAATTGTTTTATTTCTTTTGTTAGTTTAGTTAGTCAGGGTGAGCAGGCAGCATGTCAGCAAAGGAGTATGGAAAGCTGACAAGGAGCCGGCTGGATGAGATGTGCCAGGCTAGGGGACTGGTGCATGGAAACCTGACTAAGGCAGACCTGATTGCAGCCTTAGTTACAGCTTCATCAGAAAACAACATCCAGGAGGACAATCAGACTGGCTGTGGAGATATAGTACCCTCAGAGAATGGACAGCTCAACCTTTCTGCAGAGGACTTAAAAATCCATCTGGAGCTAAAGAGACCTGAGTTGGAGGCCAGGCATTTGGAGATAGTAGCAGCTGAGAGACTGTGGAGTCTACAGGCTGAGGAGAATGAGAAACTGGTATGCCTGGAAGCAGAGGAAAAGGAGTGGCAGAGGAAGCATGAGTGGGAAATGCTGACTCTTCACCAGCATCATGGAGGTAATGGGGGAAGGGAGTAATTGGACCCCAGAAGCACGAAAGATCAGTAAATTTCTTCCACAGTTTAAATAGGGGAATAATTTTGATAGTTTCCTTCATATGTTTGAGAGGGTATGCAAACAGTATGGTGTTGACCAAAGGCTCTGGGTACAATTCCTGACCTCCTTACTCCATGGTAAAGCTTTAACTGTTTTATCAAAAATGTCTGACGTTGCATGTTTTGATTATACTGCTGTTAAAAATCACTTGTTAGAATTGTTTAAGCTAACACCTGAAATGTATAGGAAAAAGTTTTATGAGCATAGATGCAAGGCAGATGAAAGTGTGTGTGAATATGTTGCTGAACTGAGCACTTTTTTCTATAGTGGGTGAGTGGATGTCAGGTCACCACTTTTGAAGGGCTGGCAGACCTTTTGGTGAGGGAACAAGCCCTTAGCACTTTGCCTGAGGATATGAGGATCTGGTTAGCTGATAGACAATGTGCCACTTCAGATGAGTTGGAGAAGAAGGGCGACCTATACCTGCCAAGCAGGGCAGCCCTGCACAGGAAAGGGACCCACAGTACTGCTCATGGGTCTGAAGGAACCCATGGTGGGCAGCACAGACTTCCCCAACAGAATCTGCCAGTAGCAGGGGAAGCCACTAGTCCAGGTACACATCCAGGAGCTAGGGTTAAATGTTTTGAATACAACCAGTGGGGCCATGTGGCATACAGGTCTCCACGGAGGCAAGGTGGGGAACAAAAGGTGAGGGAGCCAGTAAGTGGGAAAGATAAAATGCCAGTAGTAGGTTGTCTTGAGACAACAAGGGTACCAAACTGTCATCCTGCAGATGTCCTGATAGGGAGGGATTTGGATGAGGCAGTACCATGTGTTTGTGCAGTTACATGCAGTCAGGTTAGGAGATGAGCATGTGGATCTGGTAGCCTGGGGGAGACCTAGACAGACTGCATACTTGCAGCCAGGACTGGTGAGGTGGTTACTTCAGGGAGGGAGCTACCCTGTATCAGTAAGACTGAAGGTGAGCCACAGCTGCTTGGTGTTACTGATGGTCCCTTGGACAGAGTGACTGCAAAGGTAGAGATGAGTAGTAGTACCCAGGCTGACAGTGAGGCACCACTATCAGAGGATGCCAGACTTCCTGTGGAAGGGAGCTGGGAATGGTTACAAGGAGAGAGTTGAGACAGGCTCAGCTCTCAGACACTACATTGCAAGGCCTGAGACAGATAGCTAGGGAGTCACCTGATTCTCAAGGAAAGGGGGAATCTGTATACTGGGACAAAGGGTTACTATACAGAGAGTGGAACCCTGAGGGAGGTCTAGAAGGTAAGATAGTACAGCAGTTGGTAGTTCCTAGAGCCTACCATCTGGTGCTTCTAGCCATAACCCATGATATTCCCTTTGCAGGTCATATGGGCATAAAAACATACAAAGAGGCATATTATGCAGAACTTCTATTGGCCTGGAATTTCCAGAGATGTAACAGGGTACTGCAGGACCTGTGAGCAGTGCCAAAAGGTAAACAAGGCAGGAAACAAGCTGAGATCTCCTTTGAAGCCTTTGCCTGTGATTGAGAAGCAATTTCAGAGGGTAGCTATGGAAATTGTAGGTCCTCTGAGTACCCCAAGTTCCACAGGGAAAAAGTATATCCTAGTGGTAGTGGATTATGCTACACAATACCCTGAGGTGGTGGCTTTGTCCTCAATTGAGGCAGAGAAGGGGGAAAATGCGTTGTTAGAGATTTTTAGCAGGGTAGGTTTCCCAAAAGAAATACTGACTGACAGAGGTGCCAATTTCATGTCAGATCTGCTGGATTGTCTGTGGAAGCCCTGTGGGGTGAAGCACATGAAGACCACCCCCTACTCCAGCCAGATAATGGTCTTGTTGAGAGGTTAAGCTCTACAATCAAGTCCATGTGACGGGCATTTGCAGATCAGTTTAAGAGGAAGTGGGACATATATTTGCCCAGTCTGTTTGCTTACAGAGAGGTTCCCTAGGAATCCACAGGTTTTTCACCGTTTGAGTTGCTGTATGGGCATAGGGTGAGGGTACCTCTAGATTTAATTCAAGATGAGTGGGAAGGTGAGTGCAAGTCTCACAAGGAGTCTGTTGTGGCATATGTCCTAAACCTCAGGACAAGGCTCCGGGAACTCATGGGCTTGGCCCAGGAGAACCTGGCAGAAGTCCAACAACAGAAAAAGGTGTGGTATGACATGAATGCTCAAGCTAGAGAGTATGCTGCGGGGCAGCAGGTAATGGTTCTCATTCCTGTCAGACACAACAAGCTGCAAGCAGCTTGGGAGGGACACTACAAGGTGGTAGGAAAGGTAAGTGATGTTAACTACATGGTGGAACTGCTAGGCAGAAGGCAGGGGCACAAATTATACCATGTTAACATGATAAAACTTACCATTATAGGGAGGCCCTTGTGCTGAGTATTTGCAGTGGATTGCAGGAGGAGTCTGAGGGAGATCTGGTGACTGATTTCTTCAGTGAGGCTTGGGCTGACCTCAGTGGAAGGGGTAGTAATGTCCCAGCAGCTATCTCCTACCCGGGTTCGAGAAATCTGAGCAGTGTTGCAGGAATTTGGGGACATGTTCACTTGGAAACCAGGGTGCACCCACCTGGAGCAGCAGCAGGTGGATACAGGACCACAAAGGCCTATTAGGCATGCCCCTTAGAGTGCCTAAGAGAGTCCAACAGACTCTGAGGGAGGAGGTACAGGAGATGTTGGAACTAAGGGTGATTCAAGATTCCAACAGTCCCTGAGCCTCCCCAGTGGTGCTGGTGCCAAAGTAGGATGGCAGCACCAGGTTCTGTGTGGACTACAGGAAATTAAATAGTCACACAGAGTCAGATGCTTACCCCATGCCTAGGACAGATGAGGCCCTAGAGCAGCTAGGTGGGGCTAAGTATCTTACAACCATTGATCTTACCAAGGGTTACTGGCAGGTGCCCTTGACTCCCAGTGCTAGAGAGAAGTCAGCCTGTGTGACTCCTTTTGGCTTGTATGAGTTCACAAAGATGCCCTTTGGGATGAAGAATGCCCCATCAACTTTCCAGTGGCAGGTAGATCATACCCTAGCAGGAGGGTTTGCCCTTGCTTACCTAGATGATATTGCCATCTACAGCAATTCCTGACAAGAGCACCTTCAGCATGTCAGGGACGTGCTGGGCAGACTGCAGAGGGCAGGCTTGACCATTACGCCGAGGAAATGTCAGATGGGTATATCAGAGGTCTCCTACCTAGGACATAGAGTGAGGAGTGGTAAAATAAGGCCAGAATCTGCCAAAGTGGAAGCCATTCAGGCATGGCCTGCACCTGTTACTAAAAAGCAGGTGAGGGCATTTTAGGGACAGCACAGTACTACAGAAAGTTCATCCCCAGTTATAGTACCATAGATGCTCCCCTCACAGATGTGACAAGGAAAAACAGGCCAGATAAGTTAGTGCAGACCCCAGCATGTAAGCAGGCATTCCAGAAGCTTAAAGAAACTTTGGGAGGACCCCCTGTGTTAGCCAGTCCAGATTACAGTTAAAGAATTTGTTGTGCAGATGGATGCTTCGAAACATGGTGTGGGGGCTGTACTTAGCCAATTTTCTTCAGAGGTTGAAGAGCACCCAGTGGTTTATCTCAGTTGTAGGCTCCAACCCAGGGAGGAATGCTATGCAGCTGTAGAAAAGGAATGTCTAGCCATAGTGTGAGCACTGCAGAAACTTCAGCCTTATCTTTATGGAAGGAAATTCACTGTTATGACAGATCACAAGCCCCTAACATGGTTAAACAGAGCCAGCCACAAAATGACAAGTTGCTACGATGGAGCCTGGGGTTGCAAGCATATGATATGTCAGTGCAGCACTGCAGTGGGATTAGCATTGTCAATGCAGATGGGATCTCAAGACAGGGAATGGGGTAAGGTATACTCAGATAGACCTAACCTTCTCAAGCAGTGTTTCTCAAGGGTCACTTGAAAAACTAGCTTGAGTTCTTTGGGGGGGGGGGGTATGTGAAGATTAGGTGAAGATAGATGAAGGCTGCTAGCCTAGCCAGATAGAATTTTGGAGATAATTCTGTCATCTGTAAATATTAATGTGAACCACAGGCTTTTGTTGTCTTAAATGGTAAAAATAGTGTTACATGTGGAACTAGAAAAAATGTAACAACAGTGCACTCTACTGACCAAGTAAAGCATGTTTGACCCTTTGATGTTAAAACTTGGAGTCAGCAAGTCTAGAGTGAGGTATCCTGCCTATTGTTTTAAGGTCAGATTTAATGGCCAGAATTTGCATGCATAAATGTCCTTTATTGCTCTGGTTTCTGCCAGAGGTGAAGAATGTAAATGTATTTTTTTAGCCTGGGAACCCAGGGAAGTGTTAAGAATGATGTAATGGGAACCCAGGGAAGTGTGAAGAATGATGTAATGTGAACCAGGAATGTGATTTTAAAAACAGAGAGAATCAGAGAGCGCTAAGCATTTTTGTCCTGACCATCCAACTGACCAGCACGGTCTTGCTGTATATGTAAGTTTATCCTAGACTTGTGTTTTCTCTTAGAAATAGTCTGATCTTTCTAGTTTCTAGTGAAGTGCTTTTCTGTGATGTCAGAACTGTACTACTGAATTATTTTAAGTATTTCTGTGTGATCTATGAACTCTTGACCAGCACTGTGTAGTAAAAAGTATTGTCTTGTGTTTTTATTATTTATTACATATTTTTAAACCATTTCAATGGTGGCTGTTTTTGTAGAGATAATTTAAGCTCTTTAGAGTACTTGCATGCTTTTGGTAAAATTGTACAAAGCCACTTCAATAGCTTGAGCCCTGGGCTATACTACCAATTGGATAATATTGCACAGTAATAATTGGACACCCTTTTAAGGGCCTTTGAGTAGCTGATAAATATTAGTGGGTGGTGGTGGCTGGTGCTACCATATAGTCTGTGGAAAAAGGGGCACAGCTGGAGAACTTGCACCAGCCTTCCCCATGAGTGTCTGTGTGGTTGTATAAACTCTTCTCAAAGTGTGTGTGTGTCAGCTACTTGGGCAGGGACACGAAGCACTGGTTGGACAGAGAGGGTGCTGGAGGTTTTAGCTTGCCCACTAGACTGAGATCTGGACCCTGTAGCTGTGCCAGTGGGGAGTCTTATTGGGGACCTGGAGAGCAAGGGAGTGACCAGCTCTCGACTGACTATGATCTCTGTATGCTCTTAACGGAAATTGCACTTTACTGTGTGTATTTGTTATCCTTTCCTCCTATATGAGATACCACACACACTGGTGTTAGTGGTGAGGATTGAGGCTCCTAGATTGCTGGGCCAGGGCACGAGCGTAACACATGGATCTCTTGTTTTGGTAAGTACATCATTTTCATATTTGCCCTCATTCATACCCAAAACCTCTTATAAGTGACTTTTATCTCTTAACACTTACTTGGAAGCCCAGGGCCTTAAGCACCTCACCCAGGATGAGATAGCAGATCCTTCTTTCCACCCCTGACATCATGCCTTTCCGAAAAGTGGGCCTAGGCACAACTTTATGTCTGCCCACTCAGACATGGACATACCTGCTGAGGTTTTGGAATCAATGGTGTGCCCCACACCTTCTCAGATGCCTGCTACCTTAACTCCACCTGAGGCTTATATAGTGTTTGATGTATTCTCATCCAGAACAACTGATCTTTACTGATGCTGGTGAAAAGGGAGAACCTCATCTAATTATTTCTGAAGGACCCAAAGGTAATCCACAAATATTAATGAGAGAAGATCTGCCTGGGGAACTTATCAAGATATGTCAGGGGTTGGAGCCATTGCATCTTGTTAAAATAGACGTCCTGCCTAAAAAGGAGGAAAAACAAAAAAATGCTTCTTTTCTTCAGACATCCAAGAAAAAGGAATGGATGGATTTCTCCCAAGGACTGTGAAAGGCCATCATGGCAGTCACGCCACCACCTTTGACATCCTGTGCTCCTACTCCTGCTACCCCTCACAAGAGACATCTAGAATAATCTTTTGAGGATGATGAGGCAGAGTATGATTTTGATGAATACTCTGGCCTACTCTTCTGAGATAAACTGCTCAGCCCACATGGCCTCTGATGACTCCATTTCCACTGATTCTCCTGTACACAAAGGGGATTAAAAAAGCTCTAGTCTGGTTTGATATCCCACCTGTTGTCCAGAGGATGACAGAACTAACAAGACAGAGTACAAAGGATTAATTCAGATAAGTTACTTATTCTACCAGATCTAGGAGACTCTGATGTTCTCCCAGTGGGAGGAACAAAAATGCCTTGTTGAAGTTTATTCAGTTAAGTAGGTAGATAGACGAGTGGGGAAAAAGGGTCTACACCTCTTCCACTTCAGCTTTCAGTGCCATGAACTCTACCATGGGAATCCAAGAAAAAAAAAAGGTGTTATAACCTGCTGGAGGTAGGAACTCCTGCACCTGCTCCAGTCCCTCCTTTCTTGGAAGTCTTTCAGGATGCTTCTGCCTCTACCTTTACTGCTGCTTTCAGCCATCTGCCACTAAAAGGCCTGATAGAGTTCACAAAGTGCCTGAAAACCTGAAGTTTCTGTGCAAGAAACCTTTGGCAGGTCCTTTTGTGCCCCCCCCCCCCAATTTTTGCAGATAAGCCCTCCAAGCTCCTATCTTCTGCTAATGCCTTTTCATCTGATAAAGATAGCAGAACAGTGGACAGAGTGGGAAACAAAAGGTATACATCTTTCACACTGTAGCTTTCAAAGCCATAAAGCATCAGACCCAAATGACTTAATATTTACTGTATGTTTTGGAAACGTTAAATAAAACTTTGGCCTCTATTTAAGAGGCAACCATTGTGCAGTAGGACATGCCCATGGTGGCTCAGACCTCACAGGTGGCTAGACCTACCATCAAATGCAGCTATGAATGCAATGGGAGCTTCCTCCAGAGGAGCTACTACTAGTTCTGTTATCGTAAGGTGTACATGGCTTCACTCTTAGTCCTTGTATGTGTGCATCAAAGCCAAGCTGCTAGATTCTCCATTGAATAGAGATCTTTTAAATGGTCCTGATGCAGCCAATTTGTTTAAAACTTTAAAAGAACAAGGAAAGATTATGAAGGATTGAAGACAAATTTTTAATTCTGTACCCACGTATTAAACAAAGTACCCTCCAAAACCCACCTCCTTCAAACACATGGAATCTAGATCCCCCTCATAAGGTACAGGATATTCTTAGGAAGAGCTTTTAAAATAAACCAGAGAGGGATTCAAAATCTGGGATACCTCCCTACTCAGACAAATCAGCTTGACTAGCTTTCTCCTGTCCTGTCTCCCTCAGTCTGTCCCTCCCTCTTCCAAAAGACTGACTTCATCTGTGGGGAATTGGCACCTCTTAACTAGAGACAAATGGATCCATTCCATTATTCAACATGGTTACAGAATAACTTGGAAGGAAATCCCACCATTCAAGGGCATACCCCTCTCCTCCTCCTTCCAATCCAGTAAAGCTAATGCCTCCTGTTATTCAAGCCTTGCTTGATCAAGGCACAGTAGAACCTGTGCTTCAACAGCATGTAGGAATAGAGTTCTTTTCCAGACTTTTTTCCTTTGCCAAGAAAAGGAGAATGGGACCTATACTGGATGTGTCCATTCTCAACACTTTCCTCGAGGTCTCCTCATTCAAGATGCTGTCTCTCCAGACTCTTCCACCCTTCATCCTATAGGCTTTTCTGGTTTCCTTGGATCTGAAGGATGTCTGCCTTCACATTCCAATCCACCCTTCCTTCCAGAAATTTGAGATGTTCAGCTTGTTCATCACATTTCAGTTCTCAGCTGTGTCTTTTGGACTTTCTACAGTCGACACCAGTCATAGCAGGACTTTAGGAATTCAAATATTCCCAAACTTAGAATACCTGTTAATTCAGACAATCTCTCAATGTACCTTTTACTTCAAAATTTCACAATGTTCCCTCCTACAGCATCTGAGATTCACAATCAACTTCAACAGGTCCACACTGGAATCCTTCCAAGACCTGGTTTTCTTGGGCTGCAAACTAGACACGAAACTCATGCAGGCCTTCCTACTTCTAGACAAGGTACAAAGTCTCTCCAACTACTTCCAGTTTCTTAAACCCCTTCAGGCTTGCACTGCAGGAGAAATTCTAAGGACAGTGAGAATTTGTGGCTGCAACCATTACCATGGACCCCTTTGCTAGTCTCCATATGAAAAAGATTCAGTGTTAACTGAAATCCATCTTGTTGCAGAATTCTCACCCTCTGTGTACTCAGATTCCCATTCTTCCCTACTTAAAGAAATTCAGTGTAAACATCACAGGTGAACTTCAACCCAGACCTGTCTTTCAAAGGGCAGATACCACAACAGGAGTTACACACACACATGCTTTAGACATTACATGGGGGGCATGGACAAGCTCCCTGAAAGTCCAGGGGCAATGGGTACAAAATCTGAGGTTAGAGTACATCAGACTGGAGGTGATGTGCTGATTCCTGTGATCTCCCCAAATAATCTGGACATCCAGCCATGGTACCAAGGCCAAAACCTTCCACAGAGCCATACATCTGAGGTATGACCAAAGCCCACAAGTGTAAGGGTACACAAGCGGATGTATGAGAGTAAAACCTCAGACTATCTCAACGCCAGGAATCCTGTAGACAGCTGAGGATACTGGAAAATAATTGGCAGCTAGAAGAGGAGACTGCAGAAAATTGATCCCCCTCAGTTCATGAGAAAAGGTTCAGAAAAGAGAGATGAGGAGGATGGCAGAGTGGGAAGGGATAGGGTAACAGTGATCAGTAGGACATTTATTGTTATGGTAAGATTTTAAACAGCTGCAC
The DNA here is from genome assembly GCF_019279795.1 of Protopterus annectens. Taxonomy (NCBI): domain Eukaryota; kingdom Metazoa; phylum Chordata; order Ceratodontiformes; family Protopteridae; genus Protopterus; species Protopterus annectens. Next base: position 439,670,845 of record NC_056749.1, on the reverse strand, counting down.
TTTTTTGCTTGAGTGTTCTTATTGAAACAGAGTCTTGAAAAATGTGAAATGGATTGATCTTGAGAAACAGTAGCTACATGCAGATCATTCTGACAGGCATTAGTGTGAGCATGTAAGCTGCACTACTGCAACAAATATTCATAATAAATGTGGGAGTAATGACTTTTTATTAGAGTGGCTGCTTCAACACTATTAACATGGAATGTAATTCACCCTCCAAGTCTAGACAGAAAGAGTATTAGGGTACAAATAGCAGTGTCAAGGGACATATCTGGATAGAAATGAGTATGTAAATATGACAAGGATTTCAGTCAGGCAGCCAGATGCATATTCAGGACAAAGGAATAGGAGAGTAGTACTAGCTGTGAGAGGGGGCCCAGTAGTGATAGAAGAGGAAAAAGAGTACAGAGGACAGTAACAGCAGATTTGTGATAGCAAGGAGTTATTGGCAGAGAGCAAGGATTACTTTGGCTTGTATGTATAGTCCATCTAATACTACTGTTATGGCATGTGGGAGAATTTTCAGAGAAATTAGCTTTTAGCAGGGAGTATTAGAGTGAAGACTGCAATACTAAGAATGTGCAATAAGACTTAAGTGAAAATATAATAAGGATTAATTTCTAAAGAAATATGAGAAATATTTTCATGTAAAATATGTGAATTCAGTAGCCAGAACTCGAAATATTTCACATGATACAATAGCGCAGCAATATTAGATTGACTTTAACTGGAGCATACGTATTTGATTTAAAGATCTGAGACCAATTCAATAACTATACAAGACAATGTGCCAATAAATCCTAAGATAAAGATACAGGGTAATGATGTAAAAATGAGACATGGGCTCTTTCCTGCGGTTGTTAAGGAGACAGGAATTTAAGGAAATTGATGGTGAGTACAATTAAGAACAATAGGGATTGACTTCAGAAGTGATAGCTAGTGACTGGGTAAAATGAAAATGGACTTCAAAACTATGGTAGAAATGACCAATACTGTGTAATAGGGGGATAAAGCCCTGACTATGGCCCAAGCAACTCTTGAGTTCATTTAGCATCTCAGGCACCTGAGGCATTGACGGAGTTGATAAGCAATGCCTCTCCTTGGTGGAGGATGTTCATTTAAGCATACATGGCTGCTCTATAGCTCAGTCTGGGAATGCACAAGCAGCTGTCCAAAAGGGAGAATAGGCGGTGCACATTTACTAAGTCACTGTGGAGGTGGGCTGATGTGGCAATTCATCTATATTGAATGTCCTCCTGTGGATGTACAGCAGTTGTGTGTGTGTGGGAAGTTAGGGCATGGCAGAAAAATGCTTTCCTATCAATAATGTGCTGCACCAGGAGTCTCTTTTTTTTCATTGAAACTGAGCATGGTTTGGAGCAAGTCCAGAGAAGGGAGTGCCTGGTACACCCATTGAATGAGGTGTAGCCCTATAGCAGCTGATAGCCAGCAGCAAGGAGCAAAAAATATAGAAATAAGATAGGAAATGTAAGTAAGAAATTCTTTAGAGACACTGACCAAGGTTAAAGTATTACAGAAGAAGGGGAATATCCAAGAACCAGAAAAGGAGAAATTGCAGAGTGTTAATAGAAAAATAAGGAAGTATTTGGGTTATTTTCATGAATTTATAATATATATATATATATATATATATATATATATATATATATATATATATATATATATATATAGTTTTCTTTTACTGTAAAGTGCAAAAACCTTTGGATGAATGACTTTGGGAACAGACAATTAAAAGAGTTGTAACCAGACTTGGAGATAATGATAAGAAAAACAAATAGAGGTATTGGAGATATTTCAGAAAGTTTTTGAAGAAATTGTCGAAAGAAGAGTGGGGAAACAAGAAAAGGCAAAAATAGAGATATTAATGGAAGACATGGTAATTCCAAGATTAGGGTACGATGAGGCTCAAGTTAGCATGAAAGGTAGGAAGAGATTAAGTAAAGACAATAATTTGTACTCTGGGAAGTATCCAAGGGCAGACAGTGTTCCTGTTGAAGTTTGAAAGTTGAGAGGGAAGATGGTGCCAACAATCTAGAATGCTTTGTTCAACAATTTTTAAAAAGGGGGAGTATTGGCATCTTAGAAGAAAGTAGTAGTGGCAACATTACCAAAAGAATGTGAAGATTGCTTAAATTTCAGTTTTAACTATGAATATAAAATGTTTGTATTAGTTAAAGGCAATGTCAAAAAATGTACTAAAATTTGATATGTATCAGTGTAGCGTTTTGTAGGGGAGCCAAACATTTGATGATAATAGCAGAGCAGTGATGATCCAGAGAAAGTAGTGTTGGAAAATACTGCCACTCTTAAGTCTTAATGCAGAGAATGCATTTGATAGGGTCAGCTGGGATTTTGAGTAGGGCAATCACTGCATTTCCATACCCTGTTGGAATAATTGGGTTAAAAAGGACAATATGGTAAGGTTTTGTAGCAAGAATTAGGTGGGACGGGTCTTTGACAAGCTTTGTTTGTGCAGTGGAACTAGGCAGGGATGTCCTCTTTCTCCTCTGTTTGCATTATATTCAGAGCCATAAACAAAGAAATTAAAGGATTCACAAGTTCAAGGATATAACTGGCATGGTAATAAAGAAAAATCAGTCATATTTGTAGATATTTTTAATTCATAAATTCAGATAAGGACATTACATTATTATGAAACATTTTGGGATCATCTCAAATCTATTAAGATATAAAGTAAGTGAAGATTAAACAAAAGCTGTAGAAGTAAATTGTACATTCATGCATGCATCTTTTTTGTAGTACACATACTTAACAGGGACATGAAGTATTTAAATGTATGAATTTAAAGGGATTCTTTTACAACAGCTAAATATATATGGGGAGAGAGTAAATTGAAGATAAAATTTAGAAACTGGAACCTCTTGATTATGGGTATAGATGGTAAGATACAAGCAGTGAAAGTGTTTTTAGTCCATCTAGTCACGTATTCAAGTAAAGAATTTTTTGTTAACTAGAGAAGGTGTTGTAAGAAATGAAGGAATTTATTTAAGAGGGGTGGAAAACAAGGGTTAAGTGGGATAATCAAATTTGCTTCAAACATTGTGGCTTATAGTCACCTGATATAAAGGGATACTTTAAAGCTGATTTACTCAACTCAAGCAGAAGATTATGAATCAAAGTGGAAAAATGGTTAAAGTGGAGGCTCAAGATAGACTAGGAGTTTGGATGCAAGTTCTTAAGGAAAATAGTGACACCATACAGACTATTGTATTCCTAAACTAGAAAACCATTTTATGAGAGGGTCATGAATTTACTGGGTGAAATTAGCAAAGGAGCCAAGGTATTGTGAGCAAATATCTTGGCAGGCAAAGGTAAAAGGGTGAGATGAGGCTAAGTAGGAGTTTGAAGGCAAATAGCCGAGGTACCAGATTTGTGCAGTAAGGGATTTCATCTCTACCTGTTTTGGTGTGTTTGTGCTTTAAGTAGGAGTTTGGTCTGCAGGTTAGAGATTGTCTTCCTTATCAGGGATTGATTAAAGGGTATAAGCAAAGAGGGATGGTGGGATGCTAGGTGAAAGACCAACTTTGTAAGAGTTAGTTTAATCTGGAAGAGAAGATGCTGTTAAAATAGATAATTAGATGCATAAAAATATTGCAAAAAGACTAGCAGGTTTAGGTTGTTTGCATATATAATGTTATACCCTAAGTGAACTTCAGAGAATTTTTCAATGGGTATATAGTAAATGATGGAGATGTGATGTTGAAGGGAGAGGAAATTGAGGGAGTTTATTTCTGTGGAATGTAACAAATCAGTGATATTAAACATTCCCTGAGTACTTACAAGTGTTAAGGGAACAAATGATAATAGCTAAAGGAGAAGGATTCTTTTTGAGCTAACCAGAAACATGAAAAAAACACTGACAAAATAAAAAACAAGCACCAAAGGCTAGGAGTAGTATGTAGGTCCTGAATTGTTTTAGCTTAACTTGAAAATGTAAATCAAAATCTAACCCAACTGTAGTGTAAGTGCTGAACATTGTAAAGAGATGAAAGGATTGAAGCAGATATCTTTAGAAAAGCAGAATGGTAAACTTCATAAAAATAAATGGAATTTATGGGAACAATACATAAACCTAACTCCTGAGAATTATTTATGTGAGGGCAGTGGTTGGGCAATTTATGTAATGTTGGAGAAAATGAAAATTGATTAAAAAGTGTGTATACTGCATCTTAGTAATAATGGAAACCTACTAAGATGTGTTTTCTATGAATGTATGTGGATACCCATCTCAAGGTAAAATGTGGTTTAATAAACATGTTTTAAAATGTAAACATACTGACACTCTCAGCAACATGTTCATAGATGAGTGGATTTGCTGTACATGTTTGATAAGGAAAGCCCTCATCTTTAAGGATCCTTCCACTTTAGCAATTTCAGCAGTTCTGTGATACCCACTTTGTTTATCATTCTTGCAGGTGCCTAATCCTTCTCTAGAGAAGAGAAGTTGTTGGGCAGGTACTGTAAGAGAGTTTGTACCTGTAGGAATTCAGCATTGAAAGCTTGTAATTGTTTTGCCTCTTATGCCAGCCAACTTTAAAAATCTGTTGTACTATGATGCTATAAAATGTAAGTTGTTAAATTCCAAATTTTCTAGGGAGGAATACTGACTCTGTAAATATTCAGATACTAAATTGCTCTTGGGATGCAAGCAGTACTGCTACCAGAGCTGCCTTGACTGGTATAGGCATTCATAGATGTGCCTGGTTGACCCCATAAAGTAAGCCTGAAGACACAAGCTACAATTTTGAACTTTCCGGTTAAGGAGATGTCTCTTTGTTTATCTTTCAGTATATCACTTCAGGTCTTGGGGAAGAAGATAAAATTAATGAACAGTAGCAGAGAGGAACATTTTTGAGGCTGCTCTCTCCTTCCACAGAATTGTCCTTTTATAACCATTACACAAGAACCATCTGGCTTGCAGCCTGATTCTTGTAATAATCCTGAGTTGAGGCATTCTAAGCCGTCATGAAATCTGAGTAAAATATTGTATCTGATGTTGTCATTTTTATTCATTCTTCAACATATGGGTCTCTGATCCGACCCAGCCAATATCTTTAGATTCTTGGATCTGTCTCTTGAACTCCTCCTTTTACCCATAAAAGCCCCTTGCTTACCAGATTACCTTAGATCTTGTTTGCGGCTCTAATGGTTTGGTCAGGATTGTATTCTGTCAAGCTGTAGGGTGCCTTGCTATGTTTCATGAGTACATAGTTTATTTTTCTTTCTATATTCTAACATTTATATATATTTCTATTTATTCTTCCTTCCTTTGGATTTTCCGTTTAAGTAACCTTTTTGTGCCATTGTTGGTGCTAAGCTTTCTTTCTACCTGTTGGTATTCTTCCCTACCATTGTGGGTACTTGATCTTTTTCATTATCTTTACTTTCCAAAAAAAATACTTTCTTTGTTATTAAAAAAAAACTTCTGGTAGAGTTTATCTATTCTCCTTTTTCTTCCTGATGATGATGATGTTGGGTTTGGTTTTTCATATGGCTGACAAGCCAACCAGCTTTAAGAAGTGCCCTTCCTGTGGGCATAAGATACCCAGTTCAGATACCTACAGGGAGTACATATATTGTTTAGGCCCTTCTCACTTCCAGGTATCATGTGAGATCTGTGCAGGCTTTCATTCAACAATGATTAGTGATAGGTGGAATAAGTTCACCCTGAAAGGCCTTTTACCAGCTTCTTCCTCCTGTATTGCTTCTACTTTAAGGATTCAAACCCCCAATAAAAATCATAAGCCATTAGAGCTGAAGGAATACAGGAAGTGTTCTCTGGTGTAGTCCGCTGCTCCTGTTCTGAGTTCAGAGCCGCCCTCCAAATTCCAAAATGTGTCGGATCTGACAACTTCTGTGGTCAGGTCTCCTTGGATCCAGAGCCCAATATTTTCTCCGGAACTGATCTATCCCAGACTTAGGTCTCCATTTCTGTAGGAGACTCCTAAAAGTTTTCCCATCTTCCTTCCACAGCGTCTTCACTCAGGTCCTCCTTTAGTCTTTCTGAGGCAGTCGTAGACATGATGAGGAAATTTCTTAGAGCACAAATCCAGATGGGGGTGTTGCTGACTCTGTCTTCCATTGGAGTCATCAGCTACCTTTTCACCATGTTGTAACTCCTTCTTTGATCTGACCCATAGTTTCGGAGCCATCAGATCCAAGAGTTCTAAGAGTTGGTGTCTGATCCAAGGATACCACCTTCTTCAAATCCAACTTTGTCTCTGACCAGTTTAGTGCTGATCACTTCTGAGCAGGACATGTCTTGGAGCCAAAGCATCAGTGCCGGATACAGGGAGGTTGATTTCGAGGCTTTCAGAGCTGTCACTTCCCCTCAGTGCTGGACAGCTCAGGTCTGATTCCCTCCTTGGAGGGGGAGAGCCAAGAGAGGTGGAGAACTGGTTGGGCTGAGAGCTTCAGCTCCAGTGAGGTTGGTTTTTGCCTCTCCTGGACACACTGCCTTTGAGGTAGTGGAAAGTGTGTTCTCCCATCCCAGGGAATCTTCTGCTTTCATTTCCTCGGATCTTGTATCCGTTTCCCCAATAGATTTGAGCTCCAAGTCCCATCACCCTTTTCCACAGGGATAACCAGCCTGTGAGAGCTTCCAGAATGTTCCTGTTCAGGAACTCCCTGTCTCTTCTGATAACTGTCCAGAACACCCCACTGAAAAGGTACACAGGAAGAGAAAGTGCAAGATGAGGCACTCAGAGTCCCCTCAGGAATCTGTAACCGAGGACACTGTTTTGATGAGGGGGAAGGGGATGTCTTCTTTGTTTAGAGATCCTGTGCCAGAAAGGTGGTTAGTCCTCCCAAAACCCTTCCCAAGAGGAGTCGGTGCTCCTGGAAGCCTTCAGGTCTGGCCCATACACATCTTGGGTTACCCCCAGAAAATGACCTTATAAATCTTGTCTCCCACTGGGATTAGAAGGAACCGGATTCTGTGAGCTTATTTTCCACCATCTGGATAAGATTTTAGGAGCCCCCAAAGACTGGCATTACTGGAGTAAAAGGGTATCCTGTAGATGCTATGGTTGTGGGAGCAGCATCCAAAAAGGAATGAGCTGAACAGAGTTCAGCTGTCTATCCCCCTAACAAGGAGTCTACGGCATTGGACAGGTTTGGAAAGTGCATTTACACTTTGGTGACCTTTGCCTCACTGTCACTCAACTATCTGGCACATTTTACTAGATTACAGAGGAACTTAATCAAAGAGCTCTCTAAGTTTACCCCAGGGCCCATGTCAGCAGAGGAAGAGAACTTTTTCCTCCTAACTGGACACCCTAAAATCTATATCTAATGTATCCTTGAGGTTAATGTCTCATGCTGCTGAATGTTCCTCACAGGCCACTGGTTCAGGCATTGCCATAAAGAGATATGCCTTGATGAGACTGTGTGATTTTGCAAAGCCCTTTAAATTCTCTTTCACCAAAGCTTCTTTTGATGGATCTTCTCTGTTTGGGCCCACAGTTGAGGGCACACTTTCCCAAAGTGAGAAAGATGGAAAGACCTTGTCTGTTGTTGGAATCCTTTTCTCTACCCTGCAAAGACTTTTCCCTCGGAATCAGCGCAGTGTTAAGAAAATGTGGTACAGAAAATCTCAAGAACCTTTTCAGGATTCATGTGGGGAGTTTTCTCCCAGAGGCAGAGGGGGAAATAATCAAAGACACCGTCCTCATGGCAGAGGGGTACTGCAGAACCAAAGGGTCTCAAGATTCTTTCTCAGGCCATTTCAGCTCTCCTGAAAGGTGGCCCAATTATTCTTCTCTAGAGGCAATTGGGGGCATTTTTCTTGCACCTAGAAACCTGGACAGCCATTACAAGAGATTATTGGGTGCAAAGGATCATATCCAGAGGGATACGTCATTCCCTTGTCACAAAGCCCCTCTCAGAAGAGATGTCTCTCCAGTATTCCACCCAGTCAGAGGGAGTTAGTAGCATTAGAGTTCCAAAAGCCGCTAGAAAAAGTAATTCAAAGGGTCCCACCAGCCCAAGCAGGCTCTGGAATTTACTCAAGGTTCTTTTTAGTGCCAAAGAAATCAAGGCACCTGAGTCCTATTCTTAATAGCGAATATGGTGAAACAAATCTGGCTACACATCTCACAACGCAACCAAACTTAAGACTGGATGAGGTCAGTAGTAGTAATGCTGTGAATGTATCAAATAATCGTGAATTTAACCAGAATAATATTCCTGTACTATCTGACTGGCTAAAAAATGGTTCTCAGTTAAACCAACAGAATTTGAGGGCAAACAATACTAGGCTTAATGACAAACTAAGTGAATTTGTGTTTTGCTCAAAATAAAGAAACTGCAGATGGATAATTCTTATTTTAAGGCATGTTTAAGACTGCAAGTTGTTCCTAAGGGTCTGCTCTTGTGGCATTACCCCACAGGCTTGATTTCTGACTCGTTTCACAAAGTGTTAATCCCGTTATTTGATAAATTTGGGTTTGAGTATATGGACATGATCATTAAGCATAATGAAACCCAGACTGAGATGCTGAGTAAGGAGGTTAGTGCTTTGGATTGAACAATTATACAAGACCAATTATTTGGTGATTATAGGTTTGACTATGCCAGAAGTTTTCGTAGTATTGATGAACAAATGACTGTGATAAAAAAAATAGGAAATTCCTCTAAATAAACTGTGTGGATTTACTACTTTCTGCCTGCATTTTCCTCACTGGCTCTTGAAGATATGTGCGCTTTCAGCTGGGAGCCAGTCATTACCACTTAAGAGCCCTGCCCTTTGGTTTCACCACAGCCCTCAAGGTGTTCACCAAATGCATGGCAGTGGTGGCAGCTCATCTCAGACTGCACAGATTATTTCCTTATTTAGATGACTGGCTCCTCTCTGTACCAACCAAGCATCACCTGGAAAAGGCCTGGGATTATTTACTCAAGTTGTATTCATTTCTAGGGACCCCAGTAAATCTTTCAAAGTCCCAATTTCAACCACTTCAAGTCTTGGAATTTATAGGAGCCTGACTGGACATGGTCAGGCAGTTCACATTCTTACCTCAAAGTAGAATTCATTCCCTAAGATTGCATGTCAAGACAGATTCTAGACCATCCCTATCCTGCGAGATTGGTTCTTCAAGCCTTAGGTTCATTCGCTGCAGCTATCACCCTATTACCCGTGGCTCGTTTTCACATGAGAATTGTCCAGTGGACCCTGTCAGTACAGTGGTCGATGCTTTGACACCTGTTAAAGTACCCTGTAAAGACTTCTTGAGCCTGCAAGGATTCCCTGCTTTGGTGGATGCAGTTCAGCAAGCTTTGTCAAGGATGCCCATTTATCTTTCCTCCCCCAAAGGCCACGTTGACCACAGATGTCTCCCAGTTGGGTTAGGAGGACATTTCTTGGGATGGACTGTTCAGTATATGTGGTTCCCAGAAGAGACCAATTTGCATATCAGTGTCTTAGAGATGAGAGCAGTCCTATTAGCATTGCAGGCCTTTCAGAACTCTCTCCCTCTAGTATGATTGCTGTCTAGACAGACAATATGTCAATGGTTTGGTACATCAACAAACAGAAGGGAACCAGATCTTACCTCCCTTGCCTAGAAGCAATGAGAGTCTGGCAGTGGGTGATATCCTCCAACTGCTTTCTTGTATCAATGCACATTCTTGGGAAATCCATCATCTTAGTTGACAAACTCAGCAGATCCATCCTGATGCTGCATGAGTGGTCAGTCAATCCTGTAGTGACAGAAATGATTTTTTTGTCACTGGGGTCAACCTTGCTGTGACCTCTTTGCCTCTCCCCTCAACAACAAGTGCATCAGGTTCTTTACCCTAATTCTTCCTCAGGGGGAGTCACCAAGAGATGCTCTAGTCCACATTTGGCACCCCAGTCTCTTGTATACTTATCCTCCCCTTCCTTTAATACCCAAATTTTCTCAGAAAGCCCAATGGTTGAAGAGCAAGGTAATCATCATTGCTCCCTTCTATCCTCGGCAGGTGTGGTTCTCATTCCTGTGGTCTCATCTCATCTCATCTCATCTCATGATGGTGCAGTGGTACAGCGGTTAGTATCACCTCATAGCAAGAGGTTCTCTGATTTGATTCTCATCTGGGGTGCCTTTTGTGCAGAGTCTGCATGTCCTCCCTACATTTGTGTGAGTTTTCTCCAGGTGCTCTGGTTTCCTCCCACATACAAAGACATGCATCTGGAGCATTTCTCCCCAGGTCTCTGCTGAAAATTGGCTCATTCCAAGTCAGACTTTCCTGGTAAATAAATGTTAAATAACATAAATAAAATCTTCTATGCCCGCCTTGGACACTGGACCCCAGTCCAGATCTCCTATCACATCCATCGGGAATGATTCATCCAGACATTCAAGGTCTCAAGTTAACCGAATGGTTTCTCCAATTCCAATGATGGCTAGACAGTCCAGGCTTTCCTCCCCAGTTCAACAGATTTTATCTCAAAAACCTTCTACCAGAAAGAGTTACAAGAATAAATTGAAGATATTTTCATTTTGGGCAGAACAAAGAAAGCTGGATCCCTTCACAGCTCCAATTTCTGCTGTATTAGATTTTCTGGCTTCAATTTTCCAGGACAGTTCCAGTTTCTCCACCATTAAAGTACAGCTTGCAGCCATCTGTAATTACCACACAAGGCATAATGCCTTCCCCCTAGTTTCTTCTAAAATTTGTAAGGCTTTTCTGAAGGGTACTCTTCTGCTCAGACCTCCAATAAGAGACCGTACTCCACCCTGTGATCTTACTGTTTTGTTACAAACTTTAATTCAGTCCCTCTTTGAACCTTTGGCTAAGTCGCACCTGAAATTTCTCTCTGGGAAAATATTTCTTGTTGCCATTACATCAGCAGGGTGAGTTTCTGAACTCCAAGCACTCTTTTCAAAACCGCCTTATTTTGGTCTTTTACAAAGACAGAGTGACATTATGTACAAACCCTTCCTTCCTGCCAAAAGTTGTTTGAGTCAAACATGAATCAAGTAATCAATTTACCAGTCTTTTTTCCAAAATTATACAGTAAGGAAGAATACATGCTACATCTTTTAGATGTACATAGACAACTTCGTTTTTACATCCATAAAACAAAAGAATTTTGAAAAACTGATTAACTGTTTGTCTCATTTGCTAAAAACAAATGGGAAAACCAGTATCTAAAGTTACCTAAGTTTAACAGATAATAGATTGCATTTCCTTTGTATATTCTCTGAGGCTTGTCCTTACCTAAATCTCAAAAGTCTCATTCAACTAGATCCATGGCTACATCATCTGCTTTTGGTACTGCAGCCACTTGGTCCATTTCCCATATTTTTATTGCTCATTACAACTTGTACATCATATTCAGGAACAGGGCTGAATTTGGCTGTGCGGTTCTTCGGAATATCCTTCAATGAGGGCCACACAAGATTATTGTAGCTGGGGACTCTGTCCCATATGTTGAGGAATGAATGAAAATGACATCACATATTAAAATTATGTACACGCCATAACTATGCATTTGTGTTGTTCATTTACATTCTTCCTTAACACCCCACCCTCCTTCCCATATACTTATCCTTTGGGAGTAACTTGGAAGATGTGAGTGCCATTGTTCACTGTTTGAGCCCCCTACTATGTCTCTATCCTGTTTCATGCTTTTATAATTATAATAATAAATATTTATTCCTTCTGGCATATTTAGCAGCTGCAAACTTGATCTGAAATAATCTGTCAGGTCAGAGGCAGTATGACTAAAGGGAGGAGCTCAAGAGTTGGATCCAAGAATCTTAAGAGATTGGCCAAGTCGGATCTGAGACCCATACATTGAGGAAGAATGAAAATGGACAACACAGATGCATAATTATGGTGAATACATAACATTAATATTTTAAAGATCTTATGGAGGTACTTTTATGTTTGAATACTATACTATACTGATGAAGTAAAATTATGCTTAAACATGTAAGTCAGTAGACCTCTTAATAATACACATACTTTATAATTAATCAGGCTATTAAATTCTTGGTAAATGTACTCATTTCTTTACTTTTAATGTCTCTGTAATAGAAGTCATATTTTAGTAAACCTTTTTGCAGATGCAAAAAATTACGAATACTATTTTGTTACAGCATCTCAAGCATACAAGGAATACAACTTCCAAGATGGCTGCACACTGATCAGAAGCTTAACTTCATCTGTCCCAGTGTGAAAACAGAAATTGAGAAACAGCCAGTGATATTGTCAGCTTGAGTAAAATTCAGTTACCGCCTAGAAAGTACACTGCCTGGATGCCTGCAAAGAAGAAACTGAGACCCTGAAAGAAAATCAATTAGAAAAGGTGAAAAGAAATCACTGACTGGGAAGAATCTTGCAGCCGCAACTGATAACTGAATAACTGATAACATGTGTATGCTCCAAATATGGCCATGAGAAAGGAGCCAAGACCTTTATTTGTAAAGATATAAACATACCAGCAGAAGGAGTTGATCGTAACAAAACTGTGGCAAAGGGGCAAAATATTAAATGTTGGAGACAGTAGAGTGTTTATGGAAAATGATTATTCACTGTACACCAGGCAGATGAGAAACAAATTTATTCCATTCATCAGGAAATTTTGAGTGGCATGTGTGAGATTCAAGCTGGTGTATCCAGCTGTCTTTGAAACTTTTTTTGTTCTGGAGGATCAGTCATTTTTGATGCAGAACAGGCTAATGAGTTTGTTCAACAAAAAATCAGCCATAAAACAGAGGGGGACTCTGCTTTTCATTCTTCTGAAGCACACAGAGAGATCTTTGCTATTGAAAATTTTCCACTGTTCCAAAGAAAAAATGCTTGAGAGACAGAATAAAGTACAGGAGCTGGCCAGACAAATCAGGAATACTGTGGAATTTAACTTGAATCTGGAAATGGGCGATGGAGATGAACAGGAAGAAGACCAGCAACCCAGAAATTAGTGAATATAAGTGGAAAGAGTGGACTTTTGTTGGCTTTAACCTTGTGAGGAATTAAAAAGCATTAGCTTCATTTCATGTTGTTAATGTTTGGAGGGCCTCTGACGGAGAGGGAAAGGATGAGGAAAAGGGTAACTGTATGTAAAACAGTTACTTTTCTTAACAGTATTTCTGTGAACATTTTCACAATACAAATTACATATTTCAGTTGTTTGTGTATGTGATAGTTATTAAACAGATGCTTTTTTTCTTTCTTTTTTGGTATTAAGAAATGTAGACATTACAGTGCAAAAGGAGAAGAAAAGCTAGACAAAACCATGTCCAAGTTAGTAGGCTGTAATTTTGGGTTGTTGAATTGGAGGATGGGGTGTAAAAGTACACAGATCATAATATATAGAGCTGATGTTTTCTCTTACTTTTGCTTAGGTGAATGTCCGGATTAAGACGGTTTAATCTAATAAACTGGAAACAAGTAAATATAAGACCAAATATTATGAAAACTTTTGTTTAGCAGAAAATGTTCCAGCTTGCTTCTCACTCTGCAATAGAAGACTACATTTTTCTTTTTTCTCTTACTTTTCCATGAAGGCAAGTTGATAAGGCAGTAAAAGAACGCTGATTTCTTCACGGCTAAAAGTTAATGATTTCTGAAAGTATGCATGTAGTTTTCTCATCTGGGGAGAACAGAAATGATAGAGAAAATACAGCGTTAAGTGCAAGTAGAAGTACAAACAATAACACGAGTCTTAGCATGGATAACCTCAGTTTTAGGTTAATTGGGGCCTATGTTAACAGCTGTCTGGCACAAATGTACCTAATAGAAAGGTTAGACTTCATTATTGTAAAATATATGTAGTTACGTGTGTTTTGTATTAAGTTAACAGGCTATGAGGCTGTTCTGGAGGGGTGTATTTGTTTTGTTTGAGGGTTTTTGTTAAAACAAAAAGCCTTATAAAATGTGATTTGGGTTCCAGTGATTCTCATAAGAAAAAAAAAAACTGTACAGTGCCGAGGTGCCAGCCCAGCGCCCAACCTTCCACAGAAGGTACACACATGCACACACTCACACCTAGGGCCAATTTGGAGTGTCCAATCCACCTACAGCATGTGTTTGGGATGTGGGAGGAAACCGGAGCACCCGGAGGAAACCCACGTGACCACAGGGAGGACATGCAGACTCTGCACAGAAGGCACCCCAGCCGAGAATCGAACCGGAGAACCTCTTGCTGTGAGGTGGCAGCGCTAACCGCTGCACCACCGTGGCCACCCTAATATGTAGCTGAAACAAGCTTTTTAAAATCACAGAAACTCTAGAAAATCGGCATTTTACCAATTAGTTTACCATTAGTTGTTCAATAAATAAATGAAATAAAATTTAAAAAAATGCCAAAAATACAGTTGCTCTCTGTTAACAGATCTGCTGTATCTGCCCAGTACCTCCCCGTTCCTTCAGTCAGTTGGCCCATTCTTTCCTCTACTGGTGCAAAAGCCCTGTGGCTCACTTTATATTCATCATTCACACTGCCTCAGTGGCATTTCGAGTTCTTTGGCAAGCTAACCCAATACTGGCCAGCTTTCAAAAGAACTCGGACCCCCACCCCCCCAGTTCAGTAACAGTTGATTGGTTGACCATATCCTAGGAGGGAAGCCTTCATCTGTTACAGGAAGTGTGTGTTCAGTATTTTTCTGGCATCCAAAGAAGAAGGCCCTCTGACTCCTCACAGGAGCCATTGCTGATTTTTCTCTAGCCTTCTTCCTATTTCTATTAACTTTATTATGCTCTTTCTATGTTTGTTTATTTAAAAAAATAATTTATTTTAATATTTTAGTTCTGTTAGTGTTTACAGTAATTCCTGTGGCAATTGCTGCTTGAATTGGTGTGTATTTGGTTTCTGTTTTTGATATATGCTTGTTTTTACTGTTTCTATGGAAACTTTCAGTTTTTCTTTCAGAAGTGCAGTGTGTATGTGTTCATCATTTATACATTGCTTACTACATGTATGACTGTCGTGTGTTTTTAACATTGGATCACAATTTTACCACAAATTAAGTTATTTGAATGTAATGTGGAGATTTACTCTTTCACAAGAAAATATAGTTTACATTGCTTTTAAATGTTGCTTTTTTGGCAGTTTAATGTTAGTGTGCAAAGTTAATTTTTAATAGCACATTTTGGCAGAGTTTAATTATGTGGGGGTATACTTATTACAAGAAGTTTTTAGGTTACAATTTATAAAGAAAAAAAAAGTAAAAATATGTCTTAGCCTATAGTTAGAGATTCTGTCAGGTCCATTGATCTGCTGCAGATCAGTTTGCTCCATTTCCCTTTGGTGTAGCTTTGACACCCATCTTCTGGAGCTGTTCCAGTACACCTGGCATAGGTATGGAAGGATTAAACCCTTAGGTGTAGTAGTCGTCCTTGACAAGAGACCCCTGCCAGACAGTGTACTCTGTTCCCAGATAATGTAGTAGTGAAGTTCAGAAAAAAAAAAGTTTGATTATACAGCTAATAATCAGATTATACTGTTTATAATGATGTTGTTTACTTGGTTAAGTGTGTCCTAAAGACAGTTAACTCTGGTGGTTTTGTTCCAATACATGGCTCTAGGGCTAGTTTGACTAGAGACCTTTCTGTTGTTTCAAAGAATACGGAGGAATCGGATGAGAACAATGGTGACTTTATAGTTGCCACGGAGTCCAGTCACTCTGATTATATGGATGGTGAACCTGAGTTTAAGTTCAAGCAAGTGTTAACTTTTTTAGATGATTGCTAGATTTAGTGATGATTTTGCTTGAAAGTAGTCTGAAACTACCCCAGAGCTAGACAGGGATATCTGACCTTATAGAGGATGAGTTGCCCAATTCTCTAGCTATCCCTCCCCCCACCAGCTTTGTAAGATGTTTATAAAACTGCCTGCAGAACACCAGTATATATTCCAGTGGTCCCTAAAAAGGCTCAGAGAAAATACAGGGTCTCCTGTGATGTGATGGGACCGACTCAGCTGCTGTCTACCCACCTGCCTAAGCAAATAAAAAGTCCTTAGCTTCATGTAATCCAATGCCTTCTGATAGAGAGAAGATGGTTAGATCTTATGGACTAAAATATGTCTCTTTCTAGTAATCTAAGTTTTTGAATGTTAAATTATAAATGCTGTATTTGGAAATTTATTTTACAGTGTGTGTACAGTTTGGATGAGTTTGCTTTAGCCTTACCCTCAGAGTAAAAGTCTTGTAAAGAATGAAACTGTTTCTAATCTGACTCAGGTTTCTAAACATACTTTAAGAGGTGTGCCTGAATGTGCAGATAGTCTTGAGAAATACTGCTGGTTCTGTTGTGTTAAGACGGTATACTTCATTACTTGATCAGAACAACTCTGATGATTTTAAAAGCCAACATTTTGAATGTACCTTTAAGTTTTGAATTGGTGTTTGGGCCGTGTGTTGCACATAATCTCAGACAGTGGAATTATAGAGAAAAATTAATGTGGGGTGGGGTGTCTAGGATGTTTCATGTACTCAAGTTCAACCCAAACAAATGTCCTCCTTCAAAGGGCAGAACCAACAAATCCCAGCCAAAAAAAATTCAGGGATCCAAAAGGAAATTGTAGGAGGATAATTATTTGAAACCAAACTAGAGGGGATCATTTCCAAAAATGATCAGCCCCTGCAAAGGAATTACAATGCCAAGTCACATAGCACCTCTACTGACCATTCCTTCTTTTCCTCCTCTCATCCCTTCTGCCTGGCTGCAAACCATCTCAGACAAATGAGTTCTGAGAATAATTCAGAGAGGATATATTTGGCAGTGAATAGAAAATCTTCTTTTCAAAGGAATTCCCCCACTCCCATCAGACAGAGCTAATTCCTCCAGTGCTCCATCTCATGGTAGAAGCAGAGGTCATAGTACCAACGTCTGCAATACGCAAAGGGTTTTACTCCAGAATCTTTTTGTAACCCAAAAAGGAGCACACCTGGGGACCTGTCCTAAATCTGTCCTTTCTAAATACCTTTGTTAAACTTCTGAAATTTAAAATGCTCACTTTACATTTGGTCCTAGCATCGCTTCCAGTCCACTTTTTCATTGTGATACTATTTCAAAGGCACTTATCATAATACTGTTGCTCCCAGTTTCAGGAAAGTTTGAGATTTGCTGTGTTTTACTTGACTTATGAGTTTTCTGCATTACCCTTTAGACTGTCTACTACATTTGAAGCATTTATGAGGTGTTCGGCAACAGTAGCTGCCTTTTGAAGAACTCAAGACATCCACATTTGTGCTTATTTAGATGACATGCTTATTTGTATCAGTTCTGTATCCAGGCGCTTTGAGTCCTTAGCCAAGGTCACACTCCTCCTTCCTCATCTGGGCTTCAAGCTGAACCTTTAAAGTCCTTTTAACACACCCTGTCAATGAGTTTTTTTCCTGGAGTATTGGACAGACACCAAAAGACTAGCCTTCCTACCACAAGACAAAGTTCTGAATTATCAGGGCATTTTTTTTATTTCTGTCTTCTAGACCTGGTCTCAGCAAGAGAATTACTCAAAATTCTAGGCCTCGTGGCATTGATGATCTTCATGATACTACTAGCCAGACTACATATAAAAAAAAAACAGTGGTACTTGAATGTCAAACCCAGCATCTTCATCTCTTGGAATTCCAGGTACCAGAACTGGGATTTGTGAAATATACTTTCGTTGTAGAGGGATCAACTGTCTCTGAATCCAGCACTCCCTCTCTCTCTTCAGACCCCAGTCCATTCTGTCCAGATGGAGTCTTCAGATTTTGTGGGGGAGCAGTGTCAGTGGGAGCTCAAGTGCAAGGCCTTCAGGACCCACCAAAGCACAAAAACATGATAGAGATGTTGGCAGTGATTTATGCTTTAAAAGTTCTTTACCATTTATGGACTCTGGGTCCTCATCTAGTGGTTAAAACACTTCTGTGATGTAGTACCTGAACAAACAAGGGGCTAGAAGGTCATAGCCTCTTTACTGGTTGGCAATGATGGCCTGAGAGCTGACTCTTCACCATTCCGACTCCTCAGACTCATACATTCCGTCAGGGCAAAACACAGTGACAGACAGACTGACTAAGCAGATCCTGGACAGACCTTCCCAAGTGGAAGCTCCACGTAGAGGTCTTCCAGGACTTGATCCAGATGTGAAGAACACCTCAAGTAGATCTGTTCACCTCCTTTCAAAACAGACAACTGAAAAAATTCTGTTCAAGACATCCTTGCAGCTATGCTTGGAAGACAGATGCTCTATCATTCCCATGGTCATAAATGTTCTTGCATGCATTTCCATCTTTTCCAATGATTCCCAAGGTACTTTTAAAGACTGAGAAAAAATTAAGAAAGATCATTGTGGTAACCCCCCCACCCTTTGGCCCAGACAAAGTTGATTTTACATTTTAATGGAATTAGCCAAGGGCAATTACCACATTCTTCCTTCACAATACTGGATCTCTTCTCACACCACCAGAGGCGAATGGTACACCCCAATGTACAACAATTTCATCTGGCAGTCTTAGATGATTCCATTTTGTTACCTTTGAGACACTTGTTTCATGTGGATGTGGAGCATCTGTTTAAGAAGGCAAGAAAATCTGCAACTAGAACATTTTATGTTTACATATGGAAAATGTTTTTTAGGTGATGCTTAGGCAATAACAGAGGTCCCAAAAGGGTTTTGACTCCTTTGATTTTAAAATATTTGTGTAAGCTACTCAGAGGTGGTTTGTCATCTGCTTTTATCAAAGTGCATCTTGTAGCCATCTCAGCTTGTCTGGCCAGAGATCCCCTTCTTCTGTCTCTTTTTGATACGTAGAGTTTATGAAAATGTGTTGCATGTGAGACCCCCATCGAAAGCTAAGACCTCTTCCCCAGGATCTCAGATTTGTTCTTCAAAAATTGACCTTACCTCCTTTTGAACCTACATGTCAAGCTGATTTATGTTTCAGGGGCAACTAAATCCTTGTACTTCCATCTCCAAAATAGTGTAAGCTTTGGGTATCTACACAAAATGCCACTGAGACAGTGGGAATGTTGAACATAATATATTTACGCAAGTCCTACTTACCTGTAAAAGTAAATGTTCCGATTCCTCACTTACTCAGTGACAGCACCCTCCCGCCATCCCACAGTTTGTGTACAGTTGAGGTAGGTTTCAATCTTTCTGTATCAGTTGTTGTTGTATTTGGTTTTTATAAGGTATTGTGATTGGCTGCAGTTTTGCTTTTGATAGACGATTCTGCCTTGAGGTAATTTCCTCCTCCTCTTTGTCAAAGCAAGAAAGCTTGAACACTCATTTTCTGTCACAACCAAAGGCTTCCCTTTCAGGATTTGCTCAGCCAATCACCTGTCATAGAAACAGAGAGGGAGGGGAGTCTGAGCTTTTGAAAGCTGGCCAGTACTGGATTACCTTGGCAAATAATTCAAAATGCCACTGAGGAACTCATTATTCTTTTATTTTATTATTTTATTTTTTAATTTGACAGTTTAGCAGTTACATAAGAGATGCACAGTTACTTACCCACACTATCCCAGGATAATTACAGCTGAACACCTAAAGTGCCAATAAGTGCTTCCTGCCCACCCATAAATATTAATTCTGCAGATACAGCTGTGTACTTTTAGCCCCTCTATTTTTCCTATGATTGTCTGAGCAGAATAGCCTTATCTGTAGATCTGTTCAGCTGAGCCGTGTCGTTTAACTTGGAGAACAGCCAAGGCAATCTTTACAATTTAGTGTTTAATCAATTCTTGCAACATTTTTTTTCCTCCCAGATTCATTGTTATTGCTTTGTGTGTGTTCTTTAGTCAGGTCTATTCTGAATGTTTAAAATGCCTTTGCTAAGCTCATTTTTCAGAGCAGTTTAGTATATGTGCCTCCTTTAAACATCCCTTAAATAAAGGAAAAAACACCTGAACAAGCTGGTGAAATTGATGTTTTCACTGGTGCTTAGACATTCAGGCAGTCCCCTTTCCTTGCCATTCCTTCTGTTTAGGTACCCAGAAGGCCACCCCAGTGGACTCAGACCAGCCTGTACAAAAAAGACTGATAAAACAGGGGACCCTGCCATCAGAACTTACTTTGAAAAAAGCTTTAGCTCCCAGTCCAGAGCTCAAAACTCTTTGACCATACTATGTAAGGTCCATCAGGTGCAGGCATTGTGTGTCAGTCAAGTTTAACTGTTCCTAGATGTTACAGGCCATTGTTTAAATACAGAACATCTCAAGACTCCTCTCCTACTAAAATTGGAGTGAGTTAAGCTCCTTCACTTACAAAGTTTGCTACCCTGACCCTTCTTCCTCCCTAAGTCCTATTTAGATCATTATTCCTGTATGATCTGCAGTTGACTCCTCAATGTTGAGGCAGATATTGATAGATACCACAAATCTGATAGCTGTATTGCGTATGGGCTCAGTGACGCTTGACTCTGCCTTCTGCACCAAGCATTTTGACCTTATGTTTATCAGTGATAGGGAATTGCCCTTTATGACAACATGAGGGGAATCAATAAGGATTCCCTGCAGGATGCACTGTCGGAGATGCTGGGTGGGCAGATTGGTGTGACGAAGGAGGTGGTTTTTCTGAGCAATGATACAGAATTGAAATTGCCTAGACATGGTAAGGCCTTGCTGTCTCTAATTATGGTGGCTGCCAAAAAAGGAATTAATAGAAAATGGAAATCAAAATCTAAACTAACTATATTAGAAGCAGTGAATATAGTAACTGAGATAAAACAAATGGAATTGAGATCTTTAGAAAAAGGTAGATAAACTACAGAGGAAAAATTGAGAATTGTGGAAACAATACATACAGGTGAGGAGTGAGGTTTCAAGGAAGGCAGGACTTAAACGAGCTGTGTAACGTTTGACTGAAAATGATTGGTTAGATTATGATATGTATAATTTATTTGTTTATTTGACATTTGTTGACCGGGATAGTCTGACTGGGACAGAGCCCTTTTTCAGCAGAGGCCTAGGGAGAAAAGCTCCAGTGCACAGTAAAATAATACAAAAATTAAAAAATTCTGCTATTTGCATAATACACAATAGAAGATTGTTAATCGCATATAAATAGGGAGGCAGGTGAGAGTTTTAACACAGATACAGTTAAATGGCAGCTTAATGTTGTAATGGATTCAGAGCAGATAGAGGGTAGTTGAGGGTGATGTAAGTAGGATAAGTAGGGGGGTAGGAGCAGTGGGATTTGTGGGAGTTTGCAGAGTTAGTGTAGAGGGGTGATAATATGTTGATAGGATTTGTGGATTAGCAATTGTGAGGGTCCTAGTATGAAATAGGTGGCCTGTGAAGAGTTGGGAAAGGTTATATACATACTGACAAGAGGTAGGTAGGAGAGATGTTTGCAATTGGGAGTGTGTCTGTATGGTTTGTGATGCAAATGCTTGCAACTAGGATTGTGTCAGTGTGGTTTGTTTTAATTTATATAAATGTGTGATTGCTTTTGTCGTAAGTGATGGTTTAACAAAGATGTTTAAAAAAGGGTCAGGAATTGAATAATTTATGTAATATTGTTTAGGACAGGTTGTATGATATATAGCAATATATGTGAAGCATAATGTTTGTTAATTTTAACTTGTTAATACAGTTTGATTACTTTTATATAAATTCAAATGTGCCCATGTCACAAGTGATAATTCAGTAAAGGTGTTAAAAATATGAGGGGAATCAAGTATTTAGGGCTGAGGTCAGTACTGAGTCCCTCAGGGCCAGCCTTTCCACCATAGGTGCTTCTTTAAGGAAGTCAGCATGGAGATCATCTGCTTCTACTTCAGTGTCACTGGGGGCTTCCACCATTATGGCTGAGGCCACGCCAACCCTTTATTTTGAACCTATCCGCTCAACAGAACGTACAGGTGATGCTGACCCTGACAGTGAAGGGTTCTGTACATGAGTCTCAGTTGCTGCACCCTCTTTTGGGAACCTATGTACCAGCATTGACAGCTATCCACAGCATCTTGTTCATTTGCCATCAACTGGCACTGTGATTCCAGTTATCATTGGTCCATCCAGGCCTGTGGTGTCTTCCTTATCTTTAGAGTTTTCAACTGTGGAAGCCCAAAGGAAAGTCAAGTGCAAGAAGAAGCTTTTTTGACTAGCTTCCATAGTCTCTCACCCTTGACTTAGACAATGATGAGGATCTGTCCTGTCCCCTGATGGCTCCAAGTTTGGAGAAATCCTAAAAATGGACTAAAGTGGGATGAGCCCCAGCCAACTCCCTCCAAATTGGAGCTTGTAATGGAGGAGGTTTTCAGTCACTCAGGTCTTCTTTTGTTGTCCCCACACCCAATATGATTAGTTGGAGGTAGTCAGGATGGAAAAAAACCCAGTGCAGTCATTTCCATACCAAAGAGGTGAAATAGGATCCTCTGGACTGCAAAAGACTGGAAGTCTGTTGCTTGTACCCTAGAAGTTAAGTCCATAGTGGCTATAGCTACACTGATGAAGGTTCACACACCAAAGACCTTAGTGGGTCATTTTCCCCCACATGGACTCACAAGCAGTGGTCTGTTTTACAAAACAGTTTATTCATCATCCACCTTCATTTTGAGGATAGTATACTATATCACATGCATGTAGGTTCCAGAGAGAATTGTCAAGAAAAGCATGCAAGACTCTGGGAGGGTTGCCAGATAGGGAGTTAAAATCATCCTGGTTGTCAGCCTTATTTGGTATATCCAGTCTAACCATGGGCTTTAGCTGCAATTCGGTGGATGATTCAGCCATTGCAGCAGACACTGGCAATGACTTTGAGATGCTATCACTGACTGCACCTAGCCGGAGTTGCTAAGGTACAATGGCTGGTTTCATGAACAAACCCTTTGATGGATCCCTGGTATTTGAGCTGACAGTAAAGGCCATACTGTAGAAACAGGAGCAGGAGGAAAAGACCTATACAGCTGTTAAATTTCAACTTCCCGAATGCTGTTTACTAAGACACAGTAGAGTTTCTGTCAAATGTGGCTCAGGCATAGACAACAGAAGGAAGAAAATAAGAGTTTTGGAAGATGATGTTGCAGAGTTCATGGCAATTTTCAAAATGGTTGCCATCCCAGAAGTGGTCAGCCCTATCAGAATGGGCAGGGGATACCACGATTCCCCTGGAAGACTATCTTCAGTCTGTTCACCAAAGACTTGTCCAGCTGCCCCACTCTGGAGGCAGTCAGAGGTCATCTGTCCTTCCACTTGATATGGATGACCATCACACTAGGACAAGTAAATAAGGACATTTCTGTCCAGAGGTTATCCACTTCCCTACCAAGTTCGTTTGGTTCCCAAGAAAATGTAGGACCTCAGTCCCATTGTTGATCTGTGTGGCCTGAATCAATTTGTTCCATAACAGCCTTTCACATGGTTACAGTGTACTCCATGCTTCCATATCTGCAAAAAGGAGATTGGACATGCAAAGATATTGACTTTGGATCTCCAAGACACCAACCTTTACATTAAAACAGTGGAGAAGTAGAGGAGGATTCTTCACTTCCACAGGGGGAGCCAGTTGTTATCACTTTAGATCCCTTCCATTGGTCTCGCCCTATTTCCCATGGTGTTCACCAAGTGCATGGAAGCAGCTGCAATGCATCTCAGTCTACAGGAGACCAGAGTCTTCTCAGTACCGCCTCCTCTTTGTTCCAGTTTTTAGGGATGATGGTGAGCACTGCAAAGTCCTGTTTGATTACTGAAATATCTATCACATTCATCAGATGCAGGATAGATGCTTCTTACTGATCTTTTCTCCCACATGACTGAATTCCATCAAATATAGTCAGTAGACTCACAAATCATGCAAAAAAAAAAAATGCATGACTGCTATGCTGTGTCTCAAGCTATTGGGTCTCATTGTAGTAGTCTCAGTGTACTTAGTGCCCAGTACCACTTTTCCTTTGAAAGTTACAGTGGGCCATCGTGGTACAGTGGAATTAATTATTGAAATCCTTAACCTTCATTGTTAGGTCATCCAGGAAGTACAAAGGTCACCTCATACGGTGGATTCATGAATTGAACTCTCTCGGTAGACCTTCCAAGCTTCTGTGCCAACTGTGATGGTCAACACAGGTGTTTCTGTTTTACCATAAGTGTAGGGATTGCCAGCAGCAGATCAGATAAAGGGCATGGATACAGATACCACCCTGTCCATCATTATACTGGAAAGAGGGCAGTTCTTCTGACTTGCAGACATTCCAGAAATCCATACCCAGGTGCTGTTGTCATTCACTGTGACAATATGGTGGTGGTGTGGTTCTTGAACAAGCAGTTGGGCACCCATTCCTTTTCCCTTTGTCAGTAGACCATGAGAGAGTGCAGGTGAGCTTTTGCACATGGTTGCGTTCATATTGTGAGACAAGCCAACACATTAGCAGACAGTCACAGCTATTGTCTGCTGATGCCTTCCATTTGGTCTCTCAGCCAGACTTTATGCAGCACTCTGTTCATGCATTGGATGAAGCCTTGTTTTAACCTGTTTGCTACCCCCAACTAATTCCAAATGCAATAATGCCGTTTCCTTTTTCTTCCACTGAGACAAAGTCCCAGAGATGTACTTTTACAAAAGTGATACTGGATCCTCCTGCACAGTTTCCTTAATTTCTACTCATTTTGAAGTTTCTGATAAATGCCAAGCTGCACAAGGATGAGGTCATTCTTGCAATTCTGTGTCAACCATGGCAGTTGTTCCTCCTGTGCCCTAATCTTCTGGGTACACCTTTCTGACTGAGGCCAGCCAGGAGACTTTCCACTCGTCTTCATGGCAAATCCCATTGAACTGCATATTTTCTTCAGTTCTTGTGGTGGCCTGTGACCCCTTCATACCATGAGAGTGTAATCCAGATACTTTTCAGAAGAGACTGAATATGAGAAAAACATATAATAGTGGAGTCATTTCTTCTCTTGGACTATGGCCTTGAGTTTTGGTCCTTTCATAGCTCTGGTTCCTTCTACTTTAGAAAATGTATTCCAAATTATTCACTCTGGCTTAAATTACTCTTCAGTGAAATCCATATCTCAGCAATTTCAAATTTCTATCAGGGAGCCAGCTGCTTTATTTCTGGAATCGCTGCTAAGATCTGAAAACGTTTATTAGTGGTGTTTTTCTTCTCCATCTGATAGTTAAAGATTCCATTCCTCCATGGGGTTTATTCTTTCTGCTATGAAATCCTCCTTATCTCCTTCTTAGCTAGCTGTTGCTGCTGAACTCAGATTTATTTTCTTATAAAAGTGTATTTTGTTGGTTCTAACTTCTGCCAGAAGAACGTCTGAACTTCCAAGATTTATCTGTAACATCCTCCATATCTTTTGTGTACATGAACACAAAGCCATCCTTTATGTCTAAAGTTGCTGCTGGGGCAATTTTGAATTAGGCAGTTAAATCATAACAAAGGAGAGCATCTGGCACTGTATGGACGTTCTTAGGCAGCTTATATTTTATGTAAATAATGCAAAGGTAATCAGAAAGGATTCTTAACTTTTTTTACTTTTTCAGTCAAGAATCTCAGAACTAGCTCTCTAAATGACTTACAACTTGCATGAAATTCTGTAATGAAAAACATGAGTTCATTTTCCCAGTGCCATGGCTGCCTGTAAGACTTTCTTTAAGAATGTGTCCTTGGATTTTTTTTGGGAATCCCTAAATACTTTTGCTAGACACTGTTAGGTGGATGTGATCTCTAGATGTTCAACATACAGATTACTGCTGGAGTCACCTAGTCTATATGGGTCCTGACCTCAGTCACATGCCAGCTTTAGAAAAGTTTAAGGGCACCTTCCATATGCTTCAACTGTCAGGAGCTACATATAAAGACTGCTGGACTACTAAAATCTTCAGAGCTTTTTTGCTGCCAAAGAATATTCCTTCTGTAGGCCCTATGGAACTCTGCTAGTGATACTTCAAGGCTGGGCAGATAAGTCCCTGTTGGAGAAACATCCCACTCAGTATGTTTTGTGAAGAAAACATTATTTTTAATTGAATGTTGTGTTTTGCTAGGAAACGTATGTTTTCAGGACCTATCATTACATTTCTAAGGAAATTAATTTGTAAATGCTTATGTGAATTTTTTTGTTTGAAAAATTCTATTTTTTTACTAAAGTTTGTCACATTTGCTGTATTTGAGGCAGGATACTGTGCTGGTGTGGGACTTTAAGTAGTTTACTTACCTTGGTGCCACTTGTTTTCTACCTTACCTTTTAGTGACTCATCTAGGCTCCACTATCAAACTTCAAGGTTTCATTCTCTTCTTACATATGGAGGAACCTGCAGTCTCCTTGGCTTTGCCTGCAAGAAGAAGAAGAAAATTGTCAGGGAGTCTTTGGGTGTCAGGCCAGCTCCTGTTTTGCTTCAGCTGCTGGTGAGTGACTTTGCTGTGGCCACTTGCTGCTACTCAGAATTCTAAGCTTTTTCCCCTGGTCCCACATGGTGTAGAAAATGCACCCACCAAAGACCACAGGCTAGCCTCATTCTCTGTGGCATTATGGATGCCTTTGCTGGGCAAGGGAGAGCCACTCTTGTCAGTCTCAGTAGAACAGGCAGGTGAAGCTTCTTCACTTAGCTGGGATGGGGAACCATGGCATGCTTTCTGAGAGTCTCATTTTTCAGAGAGTTTGCCAGGAAAAATGAACAGTGAGAACATCTTCCAGTCTGCTGTTTATATTTCTGTGGAAAGGGAATATCTACTGGGATTTGCTAAGGAGCTGCTTATTTCTTTTTCCTTGCCTTGTTTTTCAAGTAAGTAAATAAAAATTGCCTCTTTCTGACTTGGACTTTCAGGCAGAATAGCAAACATTGCAGGGGAATGGTAGCATTTTATGAATTTCTTCTCAATCTGATCATTTTGATTCAGAGGAAAATATTGCTTCAGTTTCTTTTCTGAAATTATATGCTGTAGTAGTTTACTTTATTTGATCTTCAACCTGTGGGTTACGGATCCGTACTGGATTCAACACGGCCACATCACCAGCATATGATCCAAGTTCTCAGCTCCTCCCCTTACCCATAATGCCCCTAGTCTCCTTCCTCCCTTCAGATCTCGTTTGCCACTGGAAAGCTAGCATCATGGTCTGAATTCTCAGCTAATAGTTGGTTGTGTTTTTTGGGTGCTTTTTGCTCTGTTCTACTCCTATTTTTTCTCTCACTGTTCTTTCACCTCCCCATGCAGTCATGTAAAAAAAAAAAAAAAGTCTTCTTTCTAACTTTTTCTATCCTTTTAGTGAGAGCGTGTGCATGTGTATGTGTGTGTGTTTTTCTGAGCCTGCTTACAGTCATGGCCAAGACTCCTAAACAGAGTTTCAGAAAATTCACAGTGTGTGACCATAAGCTTTCCCCAGCTGATGGCCACACTCTGTGCGGCCCACCTGCAAACCTCCTGTCCTGTCTGTGCTGGGTATAATCCCAGGGCACTCAAGGACAGGAGGGATAAACTTATCTTAAAGTGCCTGCTTCCATCTTTGGGAGTGGAAGCTGCTGCTATGCCCCCTACCTCAGCTGCGGCATCTGTTTCTTCCTCTTCCCTAGCCTCTGGGACACAAACTCCTCCCAAGAGGTCCGGAGGAGGGGGAGAAGCCCAAGAAAGATAGGCCGAAGACACGGTCCCCCGAACACTCGGCTCCGACTGGCCCACCTCCAAAGACTAGGCCCATTTTTAGGCCTGGATTTCCCTGGCTCCATTCTCCAAGGTTTTCCCCGGAGCCGGTGGAGTCAAGGATCTGGCCATTTGTACGGTTGTCCCCTCACCGGCACTCCAGATCGGTGTCTTGTGGCATCGTCCTCCCGCTCCACCCAGAGCCTAAGTAAAGTGGAGAAGGATAAGATGATGCGGAGGTTTATTCGCACCCAGATTCAGTGGGGGTCTTGTCTGCACCCTCTCCCGCTGGAGGGGGGGGAGCTTGCAACCTTTTCTTATACTGATCACTCCTTCTCTGATCTGGCCTTCCATTTTGGAGCCCCTGGATCCAAGGACCCTTGGGGTTAAGGGGTCGGCACTGATGGTACCTTGTACCTTGATGCCAGCCTTTGCCTTGAGTGTGTCTGATCTGACTGGTTCAAATCCAAGCTCCTGGAGGTGTAGCCTTAGAGTCAGATCCAAGGGGGTGCTGTTGGCTCCGAGTGTGTCAGAGCGCAGTATCCCCTTCGGTATCTCAGCTCCTGGAGTCTCAACTCTGACTCCCCTGTCGAGTCAGAGGGGATCGACTCCTTTGGGTACTGCTCAGGAGATCTGTTCTCCAGCCTTGGAGAGGGTTGTCTCGACATTGTCGAGACCCTTGACTATCTCTTCCTCAGACTGCATCCCAGCTCTCTGTGTTTTGGGTGTGGTCCTGACCATCTTAACGTCTCAGGGACAGCCTGCGCCTGGTTTGCTTCAGGAAGCTCCAGTGAGAGAGCAGCAGGATGTTTGAGGGTCCTCCCCAGAGAGTTCCGCTGAGGGGGTTCCTTGCAAATGAACATGTAAGAGGAGGCATCTGGACTCCCCACAAGAGTCCCTCACCTCAGACACTGATTTGGAGGAAGGGGAAGGTTCCCCCCAATCACCCCCCCAGGATGTCTCCTTTGCAGACATTATGGAACTCCTTCGCCAATGGGGGGGGGTGGTCTGCCCAAAAACCAACCTCAGATGAGTCGGTGTTCCTCGAGACATTCAGCACAGGCTCATCTACTTCCTGTATGTCCCCTCCCATGGATCCACTTGTGGACCTGATAACATCTCTGGGGTGGAAGGAGACGGACATGATGGAGCCCATACCCTAGTGCCCTGATAAGGTCCTCAGGCCACCCTCAGACAGGACATACTGGAAGAGGGGGTCCCCAGTTGATGCAATGGTGGTGGCAGTGGCCACAAATAAAAGACTGGCACAGGAGAGCTCTTCGGTCCATCCTCCAGACTCAGAGTCATAAGTGATGGACCGATTTGGGGAGCGGGTGTATGCTTCAGCAACCTTCTCTGTGAGTTAGCTGAATTACATGGCATATGTGGTTCAGCTGCAGCGAGACTTGGTCAAGGAGATCGCTGAGTAGACCCCTGAGTCCATGTCAGTGATGGACAAGAAGGCTTTTTCCACTTGGATGGCCTCTCTCAAGGCAGTAGCAAATATGTCCATGCCCCTCCTCTTCCATGCTATGGAAGGAGCTGCTAGGGCAGTCGGTTCAGGCGTTGCCATCGGGCACCACACCTGGTTCCATCTTTGTCAATTCTCAGAACCCTTCAAGGCATCATTCACAAACACACCATACAACGGTTCTTCCCTTTTTGGGGTAGTCAGTTCGAGAGACCTTGGTCCAGAGTGAGAAGGATGGGAAGAACACTGTCTGCCATCATGATCTGCTTTTCCTCCCCTCGAAGATCCTTTTCCTGGAATCAGCGAGGGACGAAGAAGATGTGGTTCTGAAAGTCTCAGGCATTTTCCCGGGACACTCAGGACTCACCTTCCCCCAGAGGCAGAGCGGGGTTATGACAGACGCCGCCCTAGAGGCAGAGGAGGGTCCAAGGAATTTTGGGTCCCGAGATCCAATCTTAGACCTGCACAGCAGCCCTGAAGGGCTATCCGGCTGCTCTTCTCTGGAGGCAGTCGGCAGGTTGCATGTCACTACACCCAGTGGCATGGGAGTCCATAATGGACCATTGGGTGTTGAAAATCATATCCAGAGGTTATTCCATCCTATTCACTGAACCACCACTACCACCGAAACACCTCCCAGTGTCCCACCCATGCAAAGGGAGGAAGCAATACTAGAGATAGAAAAGCTGCTAAGAAAACGAGTCATCCAACCTGTCCCCCTAGACCAATCCGGATCAGGCATTTATTCCAGGTTCTTTTTAGTGCCAAAGAAAATGGGGGACCTAAGATCCATTCTGGATCTATCCACCTTGAACCTGTCAGTAGCCAAGGTGAAATTCTGTATGGTCAGTCTTCACTCCATCCTGCCCTACCTGCAGGCAAACGATTGGATGTACTCGATAGACCTTCAGGATGCATACTACCATATCAAGATGGACAAGCGCTCCCGGAGGTTCCTCCACTTCTGGCTAGGAGCCAATCATTATCAGTTCAGAGCCCTTCCCTTTGGTCTCACCACAGTCCCCAGGGTGTTCACCAAGGTGATGGCAGTAGGTAATGATTCACCTGAGGCTTCAGGGCATGCAGGTCTTTCCTTAACTAGAAGACTGACTCCTTGCTGCCCCCTCCAAGCATCAACTTTGCCAGGCCAGGAATTATTTCCTATCTTTAGCTCGAAGACTGGGCATCACCACCAATCTCAACAAATCATCGCTGAGCCCAGTTCTGACCTTAGACTTCATTGGGGATTGGTTGGACACTATCCAGATGAAAGTGCTCCTTACTCCAGACAGGATTCACAGCCTGAAGCTTCACGTGCTATACATTTTGCAAGTCCAATTTCCAACAGCAGAAACAGTTCTGAGGGCACTAGGGTCGATGGCCACAATCTTCTACCCTTGGTGTGCCTTCATATGCAAATTTTTCAGTGGACTCTTGCTGTTCAATGGTCTCTCTTAGATCTGCCTTTGTCTCAACCGGTACGAAACTCCTGAGTGTGCAAAAACTCTCTTTGGTGGTGGATACTTTCCCTGGATTTAGTCAGGGGACGTCCCTTTCTTTCACCCTTTCTCACAGCCATGGTGACCACAGACACCTCCCAGTTGGGGGGGGTATTGCTCGGGCAGAGAACGGTCTAAGGCACATGGTCCCCATCCAAGACCAATTTACATATCAACGTCCTGGAGATGAGAGAGCGGTGCTTTTGGCATTGCAGGCACTTCATGCCAATCTTTCTCTAGGGACGATTGCTATTCAGACAGACAACATGTCGGTGGCCTGGTATATCAACAAACAGGGGGAACCAGATCTTACCCCCTTTGTTGCGAAGACATGAGAGTGAGGGACTGGGCGATTTCCACCAACCATTTTCTGATGGCACCGCACATTCTGGGACAGTCCAACATTTTGGAGGACAAGCTCAACAGGTCTGTCCTGATGTCTTAGAAGTGGTCTCTGAATCCTTCAATGGTGGAGCAGATCTTTCTACAGTGGGGGCGGCCTTGCTGCAATCTCTTTGCATCTCCTTCCAATGTGAAATGCAGCGAGTTCTTTGCTCTGAACCCCCTCAGGGGAAAGTTACAGAGATGCTCTGGTTCATGCTTGGCTGCCCGGTCTACTTTATTCTTATCCACCTCTGCCCTTGATATCAAAGTTTCTTCAGAAAGCACGCAGGCTGGGGAGCTTGGTGATCCTCATTGCCCCATTATGGCTTCGCCAAGTCTGGTTCCCGTCACTTTGGTCTCACCTAGTAGTTCCTCCTTGGACTCTGGATCCAGTTCTGGATCTTATTTCCCATCTCTCAGGGATCCCTCATCCAGACCTGGTCAGTCTGAAGCTCAAAACTTGGCTGCTCCAGTTCCCATGATTATTAGGACTCCAGGTTTATACTCCCCGGTTAAAAATATTCTGGTGGCAGCTCACAAGTCTTCAACCAGAAGAGTATACCATAGTAAATAACGTTTTGTGATATGGGCTTGGCAGCAAGCATTGGATCCTTTTACTGCTCCAGTATCTGCGGTATTGGAGTTCTTGGTGAGTATTTTTCAGCAGGATGCCAGTTTTTCCACTGTCAAAGTCCAATTGGCCACTATCTCGAATTTTCATGTGGAGGAAAACTTGAATTCCTTGGCATCCGCTAAACTTTGCAAGACTTTCCTTAAAGGAACCTTTCTCCTGAGTCCCCCGGTGAAAGATCCTACACCGCCGTGGGACCTTACTTTGGTGATTCAGGCTTTAGTCTTGCCCCCTTTTGAACCTGCAGATTCAGTGGATTTGCAGTATCTATCTTGGAAGACAGCTTTTTTAGTTGCCATTACCTCTGCCAGGAGTGTCAGAACTCCAGGCTCTCTATCAAGGTTCCTTACATGATTTTTCACAAGGATAGGGTATCTTTGCATACCATACCCCTCCTTTCTTCCCAAGGTGACATCATAAGCAAATATAAATCAGACAATCAATCTCCCAGTCTTCTTTCCAATTTCCAAAACAAAGGAGAATATAAGTTACACTTGATAGATTTGCATAGACAGTTATGATTCTATTTGCACAGAACAAAAGCCTTTTGAAAATCTGACCATTTGTTTGTTTCTTACTCAAGATGCTTCCTAGGCAAACCGATATCTAGGGTTACAGTTGCCCAGTGCATTTGTTGGGCATACTCTGTTAGGGGACTTTCCCCGCCAGGTCAAGTAAAAGCTCTCTCATCCAGATACATGGCTACTTCAGTGGCCTTCTGGTCTAGGGTATCATTGGATATTTGTTCAGTGGCTACGTGGTCCTCATCTCATACCTTCATTTCCCATTATAAATTGGACATCATTTCTAGGAAAAAAGGGCATCTTTTGGCTCTGCCGTGCTCTAAAATATCCTTCCATGAGGGCCTTCCAGGTGCAAAGTAGCTGGGAACTCTGTCCCACAGGTTGAAGACCAAATGAAGTAAATTATTTCAGATAAAGAAGTTATGTACTCACCATAACATTCCATCTGAGTAGTTGTACTTCATTTGTCTTCAGCCACCCCCACCTCCTTCCCCCTACCTTGTCACTGTGATACTAGCTATATGAGTGGAAGATTTTCTCATCAGGGATACCTTAGGCCATGCTTTGGCTCAGGTTTGTGCAGTGCCAGTTGTGCTAAGGTCTTGTTGGGTCAGGTATATGCTAGGTATAGGGCAGCAAACTCAATCTGAAGGGAGGAAGGAGACTGGGCATTATGGGTAAGGGGAAGAGCTGAGAGCTCGGATCAGATGCTGGTGATGTGGCCGTATCGGATCCGGTACGGATCCATAACCCACAGGTTAAAGACAGATAAAGTACAACTACTCAGATGGAATGTTATGGTGAGTACATAACTTCTTCTTTTCTCTGAGACTTTAAACAAAAGAGCTTTTTTTTCCAGAGGGTGCAGAATGAAATTCCTATGACATAAAATATATTATGAATTGGTATGTGTGGATATGCCTAAAGCTGCAGTGGTTCCTCCTCTGTTGCCTGCCTGCTTTAGAAAATGTTTTCCTTGGCTCCTTTAACTAACCTGATAGTGACTCTCTTGTCCCCCAAGAAGTCTAATATGTTCTGCAGAGTACCTTTGCCTCTGTAATATCTACTCCTTGCCTTGTTAAGCATATGCTAGTGTCCTTGTGATGTTGTTTTTCCCACTAGAGCTGCTGCTTCTGGGTCAGAAACAAAAAGATTACCTTAGCTTCATTCTGAAAATGTTAAGACTGACATTTTAAATTCTCCCTTAGATAATTAAGTTCTTTTTGACTTTCTGCAGCTGAGGTGGTAAAGAATTGCAATGAAAGGGCTAAGCTGATTCAAGGAGTGACTCTGATTTTTCAGCCTTTCTTTTTCATTGCAAGCAGAAATTCCTCCCCTCCTTAGCTGCCTTTTTCGATAAGCACTTTAAGTAGCAAGAAGCCATCAAATAGGATTTAAAAAAACAATGGTGAGGAGACTTGACAAAGAAAGGGAAGGCCTGGGAAAAGTCAAGGACAGTCTTTTCAGTCAGTGTGACTATTAGCCTGTCCAGCACCTCCCAACGAGCATGCACACACACAACCCCAGCAACCTCTCCATTTCCCTGAGGCTTCATCTCCCTTTCTGGCACCAGATTGTCCCACAAATGGGTTTTAAATGTAATGCTGTAGGGGAGCACTTGGCAATGGGAATCCCTCCCTCCCTTTCCAGATGATTCCTCCTTGCCCAGTGAACCAAGTCTCTCTCTCTCTCACTTCCTACTCTGCTCCCAATGCTGATGCAGGGAGTTATAAAAAAAGTTTTACTCCCACTTCAACAAAGGCATTTTCTGTTACCAAAAAGATAATTATCCTGGAAGTCTGCATTGGACCTTTCCTTCCTAAATCTTTTTGTCAAGATTCTAAAGCTCATAATGTTATCTCTTCAGTCTGTTGTACCTTTCCTCCCTCCTCTAACTTTCATGATGAAGCTAAATTTAAAGGATGTCCATCATCACATCCTCACTAGTAAGCAGCATGCTTTTTTAAAAAAAATGACTTTTACAATATCAGTTCTCTGTTTTACCATTTGGGCTTTCCACTGCACCAAAATTCAAAAAAGTGTCTAGTTCCAGTCGTTGCTTATTGCAAACTTGAAGGCATTTGCATCTTTTCATATATGGCTGATTGTTTAATCATTGCACACTGTTTTTTTCCAGGTGTCAGGAGTCTTTAGCAACTCTCCAAAATCATCTTCCTAGTCTGGGTTTTCAAATAAACTTTCAAAATACTTTTCATTCCTTCTCACAGAATTGTATTCTTGAGATGGCTGTTAGACTTTGCCCTTGGTAGGGCCTTTCTTCCTCTTGACAAAGTTACACTGTTTCAGCAGTCCTTCCTGAGTTTTTCCAGTAAAAGTCATGTATCTGCAAGGGATGTTCTCAGAAGTTTAGGGGATATGGCTATGATGCTTCACATGCTTCTCCTGGCCAGACTTCACATGAAGAAACTACAATGGTATCTAAGATCAGTCTGGATTCAACATCTACACCCATAGTCTTTTCAGATCCCTGATGTTCATCGTGCATACAGCTGCAGTCATAACAGATGGGTTTTCCTGCCATCAGGTGGGTCCTCGGTCGGCCGAATTCCAAAGTCTAGGTCCGGCGTCGGTTGTCGTCGCTTCTTCCCTGACGTCAGTGCGACAGGGCTATAAAAGAACCAGCCAATGCCATTTTCTTCAGTCTTTCTTGCTGCGCGGTGCCCGAAGCAGAAGCAGTTCGCAAGTGCCGGTCGGCCAGCTCCTGAGATTATGAATATCTGCAACCGAAGTCTTCTTGAAAGCTAAGTACCCCGTTGGGGAAACTTTTCTTGCCTCAGACCGATGTCAGACAAAGTTAATAATTGTATTTCATGTGGGAAGCAAATACCGCATAAGGATTTTCATTCCCTCTGCATTCCTTGCTTAGGCCCAGACCACGTTGTCTCGGCCTGTCATTTTTGTGCTACATTCAACAAACGCACCATTAAGTGTCGGGCGGAGTTCGCCCAGCACTTTTTTGGCAAAAAATTTAACTACATAATGTCGTCGGATACTCCGACTCCAGTTTTGACTAAAAGACGCAAAGATAAGGACCGACACACGAGGTCCGCGGCCTCTACCGACACCACGCCAAAGCCGACTACAGGTGGTCCGGTTCTCAGCGAGGCACCTACGCAGCCCCTGACTACCGACACTTCATTGGCGGTGTCTTCTGTACCCGAGGTCGCAGGCTCTTCGCCCACACCCCGACTACAGATACCGAAGCCACTCTTGGCGGTGAAACTCAGAGTTTAGACAGGTCTGCCTCCTCTCAAGGTGTCTTCAGGCCTTCCTCTTCTTTTTCCATCAAGGCTTTCACTAAGTCTAAGACAGCCATGCATTCTAAAAACAAACCCACAGGGCCCTTCTCAAGGCCCCATGCCTAAAAGCAGATGCTCAAAATGGCTGAGGACTTACACTTATCAGGGTTCTCAACCCCTGGAAAAAGGCCCAGAGTGGAGGAAGAATCCCTCCTCGGACCAGGCTTCCATTATTTCAGAACATTCTGATGACCAGGAACATTCATACTCCCCTTTTGAAGATTCTGATGCAGAGGAGTCCATTATTCCTTCTCTCCCCCTGAGGATTACTCTTTGGGGAAACCTTGCATACCTTGAGGGAACACTTCCATTGGGAAGGCCAAGAGTACTCAGACTCCAAGAAAAGGCTTAGGGATTTTCTCTTGCTCCCTCAGCACAGGCCTCTGGCTATACCTCCTGTCTTAGATATCCTTGATGATGTGTATTCGGAGTCCTGCCTCAACCCAGACTCTTTACCTCCAGCCCCAGTCAAGCCTGACAGGTATTACCGGGTTCCTGACTCACACCAATTCCTATACAAAAGCCATGTGGCTGACCCAGAAACTATCTCACAGGGCCCCAAGGGAATTAAGGCCTCCACTGCTAAAAATCCATTACCTTCAGAGAGGGATTCCAGAGCTTTAGAAAGGTGGGGGGGAAAAAGGTATACACCTCGGCCACCTTATCCATGAGGGCATTAAACTGCCAGTTCCATATGTTAAAGTACCAACAGTTTCTGTTATCACAGTTGAGAAGCAAAATGTCACAACCTGAACAACCAGATTTGAAGGAGTTGCAGGATTTGATGCATAGTGCAGAACAAGTAGGTAAACATACCTTGCAATGTGGTTTTGATGCTTTAGAGGCCTCATGTAGAGCTGCTGTTACAGGATCAGTCATACGTAGGCATGATTGGCTCAAAGAGCAAACCTTACCAGATCATGTCAAAGCTAAATTACTGGATGCACCTCTGCAAAAAGATGTATTGTTTGGTGTTAAAGCTGAGGAGGTATTAAAGAAAATGGAGGAAAAGGCAAAATTAATGCAAACAGTGAAAGATTTCCTACAGGTACAACCTCCACCTTTCAGTAGAAATTGGCCTTCAAAAAATTGGTCCTTTCCAGCCACGGACAGACCCCAAAGAGGTAGATACAGGCGCCCGAGGGGTAGAGGGCAATCTCAAGGATCATTTAGAGGCAGACAGTGGCAAGCACCTACCCAAAGAGGTGGTGAGGATAGTTCACAGCCATTCAGAAAGCAGAACCTATGACTTTCCCCTTTGCATGCCAAGCAAGGCTCAAATGGCAGCACCTTTAGGTGGAAAACTGGCATTATTTTCAAAAAATTGGCATATTGTCACAAAGACAAATGGATCCTGGACATTATAGACAGAGGCTACAGATTCCACTTTCACACCCTTCCAAAAATGAGAGGCATGCCAATCCTGCCACACAATCAAAGGGCAGAGGCACAAAAACAAATTTCAGATCTCATGGACATGAAAGCTATTCAAGAGGTACCTACACAAGAACAGGGTCAAGGTTTTTATTCCAGACTATTCCTGGTACCAAGGAAGGGCAAAGATTGGAGACCTATTTTGGACCTATCCATCCTAAACACATTTTTACTCGTGCCAAAAATTCAAGATGCTCACATTACAGCAGATTCTTCCCATGCTGGGCAAGGAGTCTTGGCTGGTAACATTGGACCTCAAGGAGGCATACCTGCATGTCCCAATCAGACAAGATTGCAGAAGATACCTCAGATTTCTTGCAGGTTCAACACATTATCAATTCTCTGCATTGCCCTTTGGCTTATCTGCTGCACCCAGAGTGTTCATGAAATGCCTGGCATCAGTAATTGCCTACTGCAGACTGCAAGGGATACAAATATACCCATATTTGGATGACTGCCTGATCCAAGCGGACAGCAAGCACATACTTCTGAAATATCTGGCTTTTGTAATAAGGTTGTTGAATTCCCTGGGATACACAGTCAACAAAAGAAATCAAGGCTAATACCCTCTCAAACAATAATTTTCCTGGGTGCCAACTTGGATACAAACACCCAGATGGCCTACCTCACGACAGAGAAACAAGGGCAACTAACTCAATACTTCAGAAAACTGGCAACTTTCACCAGGCTGACTGCAAGGAAAATCCTGCAGGCTCTGGGATTCATGGCATCTTGCATCCTACTAATCCCATGTGCAAAGCTGCATATGAGGAAACTTCAATGGTACCTGAAAAACCTATGGTCTCAGCACAGCCACAACTTGGAAACAATAATACCACTAATTCCATGTCTTATAAAGGAATTTCTGTGGTGGGCTCAAGCATGCCAAAGAATCACAGGTCTCCCATTCTGCAAGCCTCAAGCAAGTCAAATCATCACAACATACGCTTCGGATTACGCCTGGGGGGCGCACATGACAGATCGGTGCATTCAGGGCAGGTGGTCCCAAAGGGAAAAGCACCTACACATCAATCAAAAAGAAATGCTAGCAGTGATAAATGCTATTATAGCTTTCAAAGACCTGCTGCATCCAGGCCAGCTATTGATAAGGACAGACAACACCACAGTAATGTGGTACATAAACAAACAGGGAGGAACCCATTCATACCCCCTATACAGGCTAGCTATGTCTCTTTGGAACATGGCTCTAGAATTGCAAATCGAGCTTCAAGCACAGTTCCTGCCAGGCAAGGAAAACACGCTGGCAGACAACCTAAGCAGAAATATGACAGATCCACGCGAATGGAAGTTGCATCCTCAAGTTTTTTCAAAGATAATTCAAGCATGGGGAAGGCCAGACATAGATCTCTTTGCCTCCCACAGAAATCACCAATTGACAAAATTCTGCTCAAGGACCTTTCATCCACAGGCCTGGAAAGTGGACGCACTCTCTTTCAGTTGGACAACAATGACAGTTTATGCCTTTCCACCTCTTCCTCTGCTGCCCAAAGTTCTATTAAAAACCAGAGCAGACAGACCAAAGATGATTCTCATCGCTCCAGACTGGCCAAGGCAACACTGGTACCCACTCCTGAGGAGCCTGACGCATTCCCCACCATGGATCCTACCTCTTATGCCTATTCTACTGACTCAGCACAACTTCAAAACTCTTCACAGTCAGCTGAAAACACTCAATCTAGCTGCATGGAAGATTCCTTAAAATCACAACAGACCCTACTCTCCAAGGAGGTACAGGATGTCATTTTGGAGGCCAGAAGACCTTCTACTAGAATAGCCTACTCCACCAAATGGAAACGGTTTTGTGCTTGGAATGAGAAAAAGGGCCAGAACCCTGGAATACTGAATTTACCTCAAATATTACAGTACCTAGCTGAGATGCTAAGCAGTGGACTTTCATTCTCTTCCATCAAAATCCATGCCTCAGCCATTTCTGCAGAATACAACACTGATCCTCCTTTATTCTCTCACCCCATCTTAAGACAGTTCCTCAGAGGGGCTAAGAATATAAAACCCCCAAGGAAACAACCAGTGCCTCTTGGGATCTCAATTTCATTCTAGAGAAACTGACTTTGCCTCCTTTTGAGCCAGCTGCCTCAACAGAACTACAATATTTGTCCTGGAAAACAGCCTTCCTGCTGGCTATCACCTCAGCTCGCAGGGTTTCGGAACTACAAGCCCTCTTGGCTGTGCAGCCTTTCATCATTTTCCATCAGGACAGAGTTTCCTTACGAACCAATCCTTCCTTTATGCCAAAGGTAGTATCCAGGGTAGCCTTGAATCAGGCTATCCACTTACCTACCTTCTACCCCAATCCTCAAAACAAAGGGGAGAGACTACTACATTCCTTGGACATTCACAGGCAACTATGTTATTATTTGGACAGAACAAAGCCTTTCAGAAAATCAGAGCAACTCTTTGTGTCCTATGCTACAGGGGCTCAAGGGAAGCCTATTTCCAAACAGACAATATCAAAATGGATAGCCCACTGCATACGCTTTTGTTACTCTCTTCATGGTAAAACTGTACCTGCAGGCATCAGGTCTCACTCCACAAGGGCCACAGCTACCTCTGCAGCTTTCCTCAGGGGGGTTCCTACCAAAGATATTTTGGAAGCTGCCACTTGGAGTTCTGTACATACTTTCTCCAAGCACTATCACCTGCCTTTATACTCCAAATCTAGAGCAGGTTTTGCCACTGCAGTTTTGCAGGGCATCCTGGCTCCTCCTAGTTCCACCTAGTGCCTACCACCCCTATTTTAGCTTTGGTATTCTACCCATCTGTTATGACTGCAGCTGTATGCACGATGAACATAGTACAGTTTTGTACCTACCATAAATGTAGATATTCGAGTGCTAATACAGCTGCAGTCCAGGTTTCCCTCCCTCCTTCCCCTCTGGGACAGGCCTAATGGCTAACACCTCCTCATACAACCTGATTGGGGTATTCTTTTATGGTGTATTTGCTTGCAACTACTGTTTTTTGATTATACTGCATTGCATTATTACATAAATTTATGTATTGCCTTCCTTCTGGGGGCACCTGACATCTGGGGCAAGAAAAACTGAAGAAAATGGCGTCGGCTGGTTCTTTTATACCCCTGTCGTACTGACATCAGGGAAGAAGCGACGACAACCGACGCCGGACCTAGACTTTGGAATTCGGCCGACCGAGGACCCGCCTGACGGCAGGAAAACCCATCTGTTATGACTGCAGCTGTATTAGCACTCGAACATCTACATTTATGGTAGGTACAAAACTGTACTTTTTGGAATTTGAAAAGAGGGAGATTCTGTGGTGGGTAGACCAGATCTCTTGCAGTACGGTTCTTCCATTCTCCCTTCTGACTCTCTCTTGATGTTCCTGTGCATAAGACCTGGCATCAGGAATGGTTTCCAAAAGGGTAAATGTGTAAGCTCTGTGACACTCTCTACAGGTTTACAAGCTGAGCAGGACTAGAACAGACCCTCATAAATGGACATTGAATCTGGGGGTCTTCCAGAATTTGATCCAGCTTTGGGGAAGCCCTCAGATATATCTAATCACCTCCATTAACATACAATATGTGGCAAAATTCGTCTTCAGTACTTCTTACAATTAGGGTTGTTAAACAGACACATTCTCATTTGCTTGGCCAGGAATATTCCTGCATGCCTTTCATCCCTTTCCACTGGTATCTAGAGTCATTCTGATGATTCTGTAGGCTCTCCAAACATCCCTTCTAGCCTAGGCAACAATGCTTCTTACATTTGGAAACATAAAAGGGTAATTACTACAAGTTGCCCCACTATCTGGACCTGCTCAGTCAAGACAGGGGTTGTTAGATAAACTCTATATTGACGCCACATTAACTGCATGGATGATAGTGTTGATACCTTTTAGGCATGTATTGCCTGAGGATGTGGAGCAGGTACTAAATAAGGCAAAGAAACCTTTTACTAGGAAAGCCTACCTTAGTAAATGAGAAAGATTGTCTAGTTGGTTCCATACTATGAAACTAGACCCTTTTAAGGCTAGTATTTCTTTGATTTTATAATATTTATACAAGTTATTATCCTCTCTCCTTTCTTATTTCTTTACCAAAGTTCATTTGGGGTCTTGATTTTGCTTGGGAAAAAATAACTTTTGCTCCATTTGAACTAGCTTACCAGGCTGATCTGAGGCTCTTAAGATGAAAGGCAGTGCTGCTGATAGATGCAAGAGGAGTGTCTGAGTTGCAACTTCTTATGAAGGGTCAGTCTTATTTCATTTTCCACTAAGATAGAATTTCTTTGAAAACTATT
Source organism: Protopterus annectens (assembly GCF_019279795.1). Classification (NCBI taxonomy): domain Eukaryota; kingdom Metazoa; phylum Chordata; order Ceratodontiformes; family Protopteridae; genus Protopterus; species Protopterus annectens. The sequence continues at coordinate 439,629,736 of NC_056749.1, read as the reverse complement.
CCTTCTTGTACTTCTAAAGTTGTATCCAGGTTTACTTTTGAACCAAAAAAGCCATCTTCCTGTCTTTTATCCAGAACTTAAAATGAGTGAGAAATAATTCTTCCTGCTCTGGATATTGACAGACCACTTAGATACTATCTTGACAGAACTAAAACCTTCAGAAATTCTGATCAGTTATTCATTTCTCATGAATGTAAGCAAAAAGGACAACCAGTGTCAAAGTACAGAATTTTCAAATAGTTGTCCAATGCTCTTTCCTTTTGTTGTTCCCACCCTAATAGGTCAATTCCAGGTCAGGGCCAAGGCACATTCTACTCGGGTCTTGGCTTCTTCAGTAGCTTTTTTGAAAGGACCAGACTCTAGAAGCATTATAGAGGTAACAACTTGGTCCACAGTACATACTTTTACAAAGCGTTATCGACTCCTTTTCTGGATCTAAAAAGGCTTTGCTAGAACCATTCGCCAGGGTATCCTGGACCCCCTCATTGTTACTCCTTAAAAATGTTATAAGTTAATGGCATTGTGCCCATATAGCTAAGACTACTTCAATAGTGATCGAATGATGAACATAGTGCAGTTGTGTAAGTAAACAACATAGCAGTAAATATTTCAAATAAATCACTGCTGCAGTAGCAGTTACCTCCCTCCACACTATTTTATATAATTATTGTTGCTGGGGTTGAGGATATGCATTATTTATTTATTTATTTGACATTGACCTCATTCATGGCTCTAGCCAGCCTCTTTTATTTGGCCTGAAAGCTCTGAAGGACATGGCATTCAGAAAACTGATTGCCTCCAGTTTTGTTCAAGCTGTCAACGGTGTGGGAGCATGGAAGGTGCTGTTAAGCTTAGGAAGCTGACCAGCTGTTATATCCTAGGCAGGATATAACCCATAGCTAAGGTTACTGCAGCAGTGATCTATTCAAACATCTACTATCATGATAAGTTTACTTACACAATTGTACTTACCTTCCTGATGGAGGTACCAAAGAGAAACTAGACAGACTCGATTCCAAAGTCAATAAGACGTGTGCATACTATGAAATGTACATATATCTCAGTGAATTGACTTTGATATGGAATTTCAAAATGGAAGGCATGAACGTTTTTAGAGAAAGTTGAATGATTATCTTAATTACTGTGAAGTTGAATGGAAGAAGAACAAAATGATATATTTTTTTGTTAAGTCAGGTAGCAATATTAGAGACAGACTATTTAAACAAAACGGAGGGCCACTAAAACTAATGTTAAGGTCCGCTGACTCACCTCTGTTTGATTCATTTATGTGTGATGAGCTTACATCCAGTTAATCAAGATGCTGGTGTAGGAACAGGAGAAGATATTCAGTATATTGGTGATTTTTATTGGGGTGCTGGTGGAGCACACCCTTTAGAAGATGAAGAGGGGACAGAAACATGAGACCTACTCAAAATGTTTGAGGAAGGGATGAATGCCCAAACTTTACTTGCTTACTGTACTGTAACAACATAGGTGGTTAATATTTCTTATGTTTTAAATAATGATGGAGTTAAAATGTATTGACTAAAGGCTTGATGTCTCCATTAGATCTGTGTCTGAATATCAGATTTTGCAGGATATTAACAATTTTTGTAGGAAGTAAATGTTTTGATATGGTGCAAGCATAGAAGCTAGCCAGCTTTTGAATCATTTAATATTGTTCCTTTTAAACATGTCATCATTTACCTCCCGCCATTATTGTCACTCTGTTAAAAACTTTGAGTTGAGTGTGTAAAAAAAATATGAAAAAACATTGCAGATGTATAAAGGTAGAAGAAGCAGTTAAACTACTGGAATGTAGTATGCACTTAGTAGTTTAAAATCTAACACAAATTTGGTGATTACTAAAGCTGGCAAAAGGGCTGCAGTGACTGTTTTATACTGGGAGGTGACTAGGATGCAGATGTCAGGAGGCAATTGCTTGTTTAGAACCAATTATTGTAAGATTCTTTATGGCCCAGTTGAGAATTTTTTAAATAAAATTATACATTACAGTACTGGTTTAATGCTAAGATAATTTCTGATTATCTCAAAAAACAGCTAGCGGTTGACGATTTTCAGACACAGATTGTTTTGCATTCTTCCAGAGATTCATAAAACAGCAAATAACATACCAGGGTGACTAGTTTTATCTGTTAGAGGTTCACTCATTTACAGAATCAATATAAGAATTGTTAGTGATCTGTTGTAACTCCCCGTTACAATACGTTCCAGTATATACCCAAAACAATACTTACTTATTACATCTTATGGCTGAGTTGCAGCTTGACATAGATAGTGTCATGTGCACATTATATGTCCAGTCACTGTATTCTAATATTGTGCACCAGTTTCTTTAAGGTTTTGACTTGAATATAACCAGATATACTCCTTTGAGTCTGTGTATTGTTCATTGACCTCACAGAGTTAATACTAAGATTGTGATTTACTATAATGGTGACATTTATTTGCACCTTCAAGGAATGTGCATGTAATATTGTAACTGTTTAAATGTATATATTTTAATAGTGGAAACTAGGATTCAGGAGGTTAACCTCAGTCTAAACTTGAGAAAAATATCTGAAATTAAATTACTTTATAGCACAATAAACAGGATACCTCTCAAGTTTTCAGTGCAGCTATAAAGACAGAATCTATGCTAGGAAGCTTTTTGTATTGTACTTGGAGTGAGCTAATTGCTACTTTTGAAACATGAAGGAATACAATTGTTTTATGACTCCAGCATCTGCCCCAAAGATCTGAGAAAAAGCCCTTGTCTGTATATTTTTGCAGGTAGATGCTAAATGCTGCCAACTTATAGCAAAAGGGGTTTTGGCCTGAGTGGGAACTAGAAGTCAGGTGACCAGAAATTATATCATTCTGCAAGCTATCCCAGCAATAATATTTAGATATTAATTTGAGAAGTCTCTTAGTGAGACAGAGCATTCTGTCTTGGACCTGACAACAACTACCATCTTTCCTGCTCCAATAGTAAGTTACTAGGGAATAGTTGGACACAGTCAGTGATATACTGAAGCTTAGTTTAGATATTTTTTCTTTATTTGAGTGAGCCTCTACTGCAATGTTATTTCAAATATTTTTTGTGGTTTTGAACTTTGATGTCACTGTGAATATATATTCAGTATTGTCTTATTCTATTATTTATTATTAAATATACTTAAACCTTTCATTGTGGCTGATCTGTGTGGAGATATTTAAGTTTTGAGAGTACCTGCATATTTATTTGGTGACACTTTGTGGGCCACTCCTTAGAGCCTTGCTCTTGGTCAAACTACCATTTGTATTAATATTAATATTAAACAGTAAAATTGGACACCCTTTGTTAAGGGCCTTAAAGTAGCTGATAAGGGGTTCTGGTGGCAGTGGTAACTACCTTATAGTCTGGGCAGAAGGGGGCATAGATAGTAAACATGTGCCAGCCTTTCCTAGGTGTGTAGGTGTATGAAACATATCTCCAAGAGTGTTTTTCAACTACTTGGACAGGGACACTAAGCACTGGTTGGACAGTGTGTGAGTGTTGGAGGACATGGCTTGGAACCCTGGCTAAGGACTCAACTCTGTAGCTGTGCCAGTGCAGAGTCTTACTGGGGATCTTGCGAAAGAGTAAAAAACCAGTCCCTGACTGACTGTGGTCTCTGTGTGTCTTAAGGGCAACTGCACTTGATACAAAGAGCTGCATCTGGAAATACTGTGTGGGTACTTTCCCCACTGTTCCCAGTGGCTTGAGGAACCTTGGAGGGTCGTCACAATGAGATCTTCGATGAAAAGGAAGAGTTTTGAATGAATGAATTAGTTCTAACTATGTAAATAGTGTATAACAAACATTTCTTTATATTATTAGTAGTGGTACTGACTAATTATAATGAATGGTCTACTTATACTAAAATAATTGATATACAAGTAATTTTGCATTTAGCCACTAGATGTCAGTAAAATCTGTTTATTAGTTGCATTGCTTGGTATTACTAAACTGTTGGAAGATGTTCATTTATATTTCATTTGTTATGTAGCCTGAACTCTAAATAAGATTAAGAGTTTGAGATTGTCTTTAGAGTTGGACTGATTTATAGAAATGAAGACTTTAAGGCTTGAACATATTAACTGGCAAGGAAGTATTATAGTACGTTTCATATTACTAGTTTAATGAGTTTCTTTTTATTCCTGATTTTTAAAAGACTTGTGATAAAATTATATTGGGTTTTGCAAAACATTATTACAGATCTGGACTGTTTGACCTATTCATAAAACATTTATCTTTTCATTTAAAACATAAATACATTTTACATGTCAGCTGATGGTATTGTATGACAAGTTCTTTTTTAAAATAGTTGAATTCTCAACTAGTACATTATACTGCTCTATGATGTGTGTATATATATATATATATATATATATATATCAAACTAAGGTCTGCAAATCATTATAACAGTCACTTATCAGCTGCCTCATATGCTAAAATTTGTGGCTGTATTGTGCTTTTCTTCAAAGATGGAAGTGTCTAGTGGCAAAAAGCTGTGCATTCTGTAATGAAATACAAATAAACTTGTGAATAATTGGGCATCATTAAAGGAAAAAAAAATACCCTGTCATTCAGTTTAATGCAACTATTATTTTTTTCTCCTTGCAGTACAGTTCTAGTATTGCTTAGGTACCAGAAAACCCACCTGTACATTATAAAATGTTCATTTCCATGCCTTGGAATCAAAGGAGGGGATAATCCAACCACTTTATAAAGCTTAACTTACGACATATTTTGGAAGAGGAGCTATTCTCTGCCAGTACGACATACCACAAAAAAAGGAAATCTGTAGATGTTCTTCGTGTTTCACTGTTGCAGTCATCACACTTGGGTTATCTGCCTGCAGGTAGCCCTCAGTCAGCCCGAATACCAGAGACTTAGTATTTCTGCGTCAGTTGCTGTTGCTCCAGGACTGACGTCAGGTGTATAAAAACAGGCATCTGAAGCCATTACATCAGTCTTTCTTGCCGAGGAGCCTGAAGCAGAAGCAGTTTGCACAAGTGCCGGTCGGCCGCTACCTGAGTTTTCATTTCCGAATTGAATCATCCTGAAGTCTTCTAAAGCTAAGTACCCCATTGGGGATATTTTTTTCTTGCTCTAACCAATGTCAGAAAAAGTTAACAATTGTCTCGCCCGTGGAAAGCAAATACCACACCAAGATTTCCATTCTTACTACGTCAACTGTTTAGGCCCAGACCATGACGTATGTCACTTGTGCCTTGTTCACCACCTGAACTATTCGTCGTCGGGCCCTTATTGTCGCTAAATACTTTCGTTCTCGATCTCCGTATTCCGAAATGGCTACCGTAAGCTATTCGACTACTGATCTTCCGAAAAAAACGTAAGGATAAAGACAGAGACAGACCGCACAGGTTCAAAACTGCCAACAATGTTTCCATTAAGCTAGTTGTCAGTACTCAGTGAGGCGCTTTAGCAGCCCCTGATGCCCGCCTCAATGGATTCGCAGGCCTCTACTGAGACCCGTTCAGAGTCCGGTATGCTGTGAGACTCTTCAACTACGGAACCTGTGGCTGTCTCTACCTTGGATGGGTCCGGAGCCGCTGAGCAGGCACGGGCTTCTGAGGAAGTTCTTCGCACTACCGATATTCGACACAAACCGACGACTTCTTTCACATCATCATTTCTGTCTAAAACTACCGAGTTTCTAAGGGCAAGAATACGAGCTACACCTAAAAAAAGATCCAATCTCAAGCACCTGCTTCCTTGCCACAAAATCAAATGCTTAGAATGGCAGTAGACCTTATTATGCTAATTAGGAAAAGCCAGCCTTCCACTGCTAAGAGAGATACCTGTCCCCAGCAGCTTTAACAGACCAAGAGTCCAACAACTCTGAGGTATCTGGTTATGAAGACATGTCTTTATCTACTTATGTGGATTTAGATGCAGAGGAATCCATTCTCTCTGCTTCTCCTCCAGAGGATTTTTCTTTTGGTGAAACCTTACATACTTCATTTCCAGTGGGAATGCCAAGACTATCTTCAGTCCAAAAAGAGACTCAGAGAATTTCTAGATTTGCCACAACATAGGCCTTTAGCCATACCCCCAGTCCTGAATGTTGTGGATGATGTCTTTATGGAATCCAGTCTAACTCCTGATACTTTACCCCCTGCTCCTAGGAAACCAGACAAGGTACTACAGAGTTCCTGACTCTTACAAATTCCTTTAAAAAAAATCCTACTGCTGACCCAGAGGTCATCTCCTAGGGCCCTAAAGGTATCAAAGCAACTACAGCTGAGAAGCCCACCCCTTCGGACAGGGATTTCAGAGCTTTAGACAGATGGGGTAAGAAAGTATACACTTCTGCAACTCTCGCCATTAGGGCTTTGAATTGCCAGTTTCACATGCTAAAGTACCAACGGCATATCATGGAACTTATTAACCTAACATTAGCTACTTCTACAGACTGTGCAGAAAATAAAGAATTACAAGAGCTGATGCATTCTGCAAGCCAAGTCAGCAAGCATACTTTGCAATGTGGCTTTGACACCCTAGAAGCATCTTGCAGGGCAGCAGTCACTGGTTCTGTACTGAGAAGGCATGCTTGGTTTAAGGGAGCAGACCTTGCCAGACCATGTCAAATCAAAATTGCTGGACACTCCTTTGAACAAGGACAATTTGTTTGGCACCAAAGCAGAAGAGGTTCTTAAAAAGATGGAAGGAAAAGCTAAATCTATGCAGACAGTCAAAGATTTCTTGCAAGTACAGCCTCCTAGATTCAGTAGGCATTGCCCCTTTCCAGCCCCCTCAAGGCCATCTCAAACTAGATCCAGGGGAAACAGACCCTCTGGACTACAGTCTCAGGGTATGCAGAGATCTAAGCAATGGAGTGCCTCCACTTCAAATACAGAGAGTGCTAAGCCACTCCCTTATGGAAAGAATTCACAATGACTTCTCAACTCCACTCCCCACCTCTGCCCAACTGCTCATGCCCTTAAGAGGAAATCTTGCCCTTCATGCAAAAAACTGGACTTACATCACCAAGGACCGATGGGTCCTCAACATTGTATCCCAGGGGTACAAGTTTTACTTCCACTCACTGCCAGCCCCAAAAGGGTTCCAAGACCTTCCTCCAAACCAATGGGTAGAGGCACAAAACCAAGTTCAATCCCTGCTCTCCATAAGGGCAATTCAACCTGTTCCTGCAGAACAGATAGGTCATGGGTTCTATTCCAGACTTTTCTTGGTACCCAGAAAAGAAGGCACTTGGCGCCCAGTCCTAGATCATTCCATTCTAAACACCTTCCTGGTGGTTCCAAAATTCAAAATGCTCAGCCTTCAACAACTTCTTCCTGTGCTGGCCAAAGATGCCTGCTTAGCCAACCATTATCCTAAAAGAAGCCTATCTGCACATCCCTATCAGGGACTCATGCAGGAAATACCTACGCTTCAGGGCAGGATCTATGCATTATCAGTTCTCTGCACTTCCCTTTGGCTTATCCATTGCTCCCAGAGTATTCACAAAATGCCTGACTCCAGCCATTGCCTATTGCAGACATAGAGAGATTCAAATTTACCCGTACTTGGACGACTGCCTGATTCGGGCAGACAGCCAGAAAATGCTGTTGCAGTGCCTGCCATTTGTAAAAAACCTTCTAACCTCCCTGGGGTACACTATCAATGAAAATAAAAATCAAAACTAGTCCCCAGTCAAAAGATTCTATTCCTAGGAGCAAGCTTGGACACAGCAACCCAGAAGGCATTCCTTACTCCAGAAAAACAAGCCTATCTGACAGGCTACTTCACTCAAATGGCCACCAGAACCCAGCTATCCACAAGGAAAATCCTGCAGGCCCTAGGGTTCATGGCTTCTTGCATCCTACTAATTCCATATGCCAGACTGCATATGAGGAAACATCAGTGGTACTTAAAAAGTATTTAGTGCCAACATTCTCAGGACCTGAAAACTGTCATTCCTATCATACCTTGTCTAAGGACAGAGTTTCTTTGGTGGGCAGCAGCATGCAACCACAGCAAGGGACTTCACTTCACTTTACTCAACCCCATGCTGCCCAGACTCTAACCACAGATGCATCAGACTATGCCAGGGGGGCATGTCTGGACGACAAGTGCATTCAGGGCCTCTGAAGCCCAAGTCAAATTCATCTGCACATCAACCAAAACAAGATGCTAGCTGTTCAACACGGTCTAACAGCTTTCAGATCCCTACTCTCACCAGGACCCCTGCTAATAAAAACAGACAGCACCACAGTTATGTGGTACATCAACAAGCAGGGGGGAACCCACTCTTACCCACATGGAACATGGCCTTGGACATGCAGGTCTATATATAAGCTCAATTCCTGCCAGGCAAACAAATCTCACTGGCAGATGACTTAAGCAGAAATCTCGTGGACCCACATGAGTGGCAATTAAAGCCCAGAACCTTCAGCTTCAGAAATGGGGGACCGCAGAGGTGGATCTCTTTGCCTCCCCCTGCAATCACCAGCTTAGCAAATTCTGCACCAGGACACCAGGACCTGGAAAGTGGATGCTCTATCCTTCCTGTGGGTAAACCTCTCAATCTATGCATTTACCCCTCTGCCCCTTCTCTCAAGAATATTACTCAAGATAAGACAGGACAGACCAAGGGCAATCCTGATTGCCCCAGACTAGCCACGCCAGCACTGGTACTCACTACTGTGCAGCCTGTGACCTGTGCCAGCCTGGCACCTACCCCAGAGCCTGACCCTCCTCACTTAGCAGGGGGGGCCAGATCTTGCATCCACAGTTGCAAACCCTGAATCTTGCAACCTGGCTTATTCCTTGAACTCTCAGGTGCTGGATGTTGATCTTAAAGCCAGATGACCCAGTACATGGAAATCATATACTGATAAGTGGAAAAGGTATTGCTCCTGGATTCATTCTAAAGGAGAGGACACGACTTTGCCCTCTCTTCCTCTAATCCTGGATTACTTAGCAGATCTACTCCACAGAGGCCTATCCTTCTCCTCCATTAAGATCCATGCATCTGCCATCTTGGCTCATTACAACACTGAGCCACCCCTCTTCTATCACCCTCTCATCAAACTGTTCCTGAGAGGGGCAAACAGCTTAAGGCCACCAAGGAGAGCATCCACCCCTGCTTGGGACCTTAACTTTGTACTGGAAAAGCTCACGCTACCCCCTTTTGAGCCTGCAGCGTCAGCAGAGTTAAAATTCCTCTCTTGGAAAACTGCATTTCTTCTGGCTATCACTTCAGCTAGAAGAGTGTATGAGCTACAAGCACTGATGGCTGTAGAACCCTTCATTATTTTTCATGCTGACAGGGTCTCCCTCAGGACTAATCCCTCCTTTATGCCTAAAGTGGTGTCCAGTGTGGCTCTCAACCAATCTATCCATTTGCCAACCTTCTTCCCTAATCCTCAAAATAAAGCTTAAAGGATCCTGCACTCCTTGGATGTGCACAGACAGCTCAGATTCTACCTGGATAGGACTAAGCCCTTCAGGAAATCTGACCAGTTATTACTCAGCTTTGCACCAGAGGCAGAGGGCAAGGCCATTTCAAAACAGACTATTTCCAAATGGATAGCACACTGTATCCATTTCTGCTACAAACACCATGGGAAACCAACCCCTCAGGGGGTCAAACGCATTCCACTAGGGCAACTTCTACATCTATAGCATTCAGGGACATTCTGGAGGCTGCTACCTGGAGTTCTGTACACACATTCACCAAGCATTACCACCTGCCTATATTTTCCAAATCCAAGGTGGGCTTTGCAACTGCAGTCCTGCAGGGCATATTAGCCAGCCCAAACACTTCTGACTGCCTCCACCCATTCTTCAGCTTTGGGAATCAACCCATGTGTGATAACTGCAACAGTGAAACATGAAGAATATAGTACAGTTGTGTACACTTACCATAAATGTGGATGTTCGAGTGTATTAACTGTTGTAGTCCTGGTTTCCCTCCCTCCAGCCCCCTTCTCTCTCTCTATTTCTCACTCTCCTCTCTGTGTATATTACTCACCCCTTGCAGGGGTTTTGGTATTGGTATTTACTTTTTACTGGTGGTGATTTTCCCACCATAGCTTAGCTCCTTATTGGGGGCTCCAGACATTTGGGGCAAGAAAAACTGATGTAATGGCTTCAGATGCCTGTTTTTATACCCCTGACGTCAGTCCTGGAGTGACAGCAACAGACACAGAAATACTAAGTCTCTGGTATTCGGGCTGACTGAGAGTTACCTGCATGCAGATAGCCCAAGTGTGATGACTGCAACAGTGAATACACTCGTACATCTACATTTATGGTAAGTGTACACAACTGTACTTTTTACCTGTCAGGTACTGCCCATTGACTTTCATCAGCAGCTACTGTTAAAGGAGGGGGGCAGAGTGCTATGAAACTGTTTTCCACTGCCTTTATTTCAGTCAGAGGAAGAGAAAACTATTAGTACATCCAGATGACAGGGTTACCACCTATTTCTCTTTCTGCAAAACAGTCCAGATTTGGACAGTTCTGTCCCATGGGGAGGATGTGAACAATGACAAATGCCTTGATATTTTACATGAAAAAATATTTTCTGACCTTTCTCTAAATGTCACTGTGATATTACATTCAAGTCATCTTAATATTGTAAAAAAATTTATAAATTAGTATAAACAACCAACACTGCACATGGCAAAATTGAAGTCTTTATTTTGGTAATGCAATGACAATTATTTTTCATTTGATAATGGCCTAGATTGTCCTACCCAATCTTAAGATTCAGTAAGAATGTCCCAGTTTGGGCATCTAAAGAGATGGTAACCTAATACTTGACTACATTTTGTATAGTGATCCACCTATAAGATGCATTTTCTGTAGCTACGACAGTTTAGTAGAAGGTAATCTTTGACTCCCACACACACCTGCTGATGTATCATGCTCAAGGGCTGTGGTTTTGATGGAGTGTTTGTATTCTGCAATATAACAGATCAAAGAATAGTAATATCACAGAAGTGGGAAATGTACTAGATGAAAGCATTTGTGTCTCTAAAAATATTATAAGTTCAAGAACAGATAGTTGTACCTTTCTTTGTGCTGTGCTTAAAAAGTACTTTTTGAGCAAAAGCATGTTATCACATTGTTATAGAAACTGGTGAGTAGCCAAATCAGTTATTTGAAGTGTTAACAGGGTTTGAATTGCAGTGGGGTAGTTTTGACTCCTCCGTAGGAGTGTTGTGGTAGGGACTTGTCAGTGCTCAAAGGGCTGCATAATGACAATTATTAGAAAAGGTAAAGTTTAGCTACTTTCTTTGGCTGGATGTGTACAACTTGTCAGCTGAATACATCAAAATAGACGTAGATGCTCTGGCATATCGTGTGTCCATCTTAATAAACTGGTCGATCAAGGAAAACTGTGTTCCTACTCTAAGGAAAAAAATCCTACATATTTCCCCTGTATAACAGAAGAAACTTCACTGATCTGCCCATTTCTCCTCTGTCTAAAATAACGTGGAAAGTATATACAATCTCAAGTTTTTACCTTCATTACTGAAAACTCACTACTTTCCCCCTACACAGCACAGTTTCCGCCCACATCACAGGACCACTGCTAAGCTTTATAGCAGATGCAAATCAAAGCAGAAACAACAATAACTTTGTTTCGTCTGTATTCCTTGATCTGTCCAAAGCTTTCAACACTGTGTGACACCAAAAATTATGTTAGATGTCATTTTTTGGCTTTGATAAACTCTCACTGTATGACTGTCCTAGTTAAACAATCACCACTCAAACAGACAAGCTGTAAACTACCAAAGCAGCATCTATTCCTTTCTTTCACTAAACGTTGGAGTCTTTCAACCCTCTAATTTAGGTTCACTACTTTTTAATATATTCATAAATGACCTGCATTTAGCAACCAAACAAGCAACCATCATCCAGTAAGCAAAATTCACAATAATCTGCTCTAACAAAAACATGGTTAAATTATAACAGCACACCCAAGAACCTCTCTCCCAGATTGAGACATGCCTAACTGACTCTCAGCTCCTTCTATACCTCAAAAAATCCAAATTTATATTTTCTGTCCCTAACCAACTTAAATAAATTCTTTCTTAGTACCAAGATAGAAATGGTAACCATACCAAACTACAATGGGTTACCATTGATGAAAAAGTAAAATTAGACTACCATGTAAAACAGGCTGTAAAGAAAACCCAGTAAAATTTGGAATCCTCTGTAGAGCAAATCTGCTCCTAACAGAGCAGGTTAGGATAAGCATTGCCTCATCTATACTCAACCCCCATGCTCATCTAATCATAATTCCATCAACTATCCTTACTTGACCAGTGCTATAATAAAATTGCAAAATTATAGGACACATCTCTGCCTCACATTAAAGCAACTTGAGTGGCTAGAATTAAGGCACCATTTAACCTGCTCACAGCTTGTCACATCACATAAGCTCATATATGACTCAGACAAATGCACAAGGCTTAGCAATATTTTCCAGATCTACAGTCCCAAAAGATCACTATGCTCTTCTAAAAAAATGTTGCTAACTGTAACTAAATCAAATAATACTGCTGGAGACTCCCAATATGCCTCCTCTCTCCCTCTCTCTCTGTAAAAGTTGAAATGGTATACCTCTCTCTATCTTAGAATATTAGAAAATAATAAGTCTTACAAACTACACTTAAAGGATCATCTTAACAAAACTTGGCTATGCTCTTGGACCTGTCTTGGGATAAATGCCTCTCTCTCAGCCTCTTTTCCTGTACCACTCTACTATCTTTCATACTCCACCTGGTATAATCACAAACTGGTCTATTGCTCTTTGTACTTCAAAAAACCTCCTACACTTATAGTCACCTTCACAGTTTACATTTTTTTCTGCCATAAAATTTTATGACAAATTGCATTTTATATCAGTCATAAAAAAATCTGTTTTCATTTTCTTGTCCTCAAATGTAGCACTGTATGACATTTTTATCCTACAGTTTACTAGTTCCACATCAGGTGTAAAAAGTCTTAAACAAACTGTGACTAACTTATATTAACCTAAAATGCATTTATGCTTATTGCCTAAAACGGATTACAAAATGGGCAAACTGTACATCGATACACTGATTGGAGAACGAACATTCTCCAACAGGGTATTAATGTACAAGTAATGCCCGGTGAAAAACCAGTCTGCCGCTTCATGGCAGCGTATCAAGCTGCTGTGGCACTCAGACTGGGAAAAAAAATAGCTGCCATTATTGTACGCTTGTTAAGCAGCGGTTCTGCTGTTTAGCGAGTGTGTGTGTGTGTGTTCTTCTTTTTTTTTCGTTAGTAGTCGCCACAGCGAACTCCGTCCGCTAATGATTGGCAGTAGAGTTTTACATGCTGGCTTGCCGGGCCTAACGCACAACCTTCAACGAAGGAATTTCCATTCATGTCGTCACACAGCAGACGCTTTAACTGAGAATCGAACGGGCAACGTCTAACTGTGAGGCGACAACGCTACCGCAGCACCACCACCGCAGTATAAAATGTAAAAAGAAAAGAAAAAAAAGAGAGAGACAGTGCGTGTGTGTGTGTGTGTGTGTGTGTGTGTGTGTGTGTGTGTGTGTGTGTGTGTGTAAGCTCGAGAGAGAGAGCGATCTTGTGTGTGTGAATGCATGTATGAAAGCAGAGAAGACTGTGTGTAAGAGATTGAGAAAGAGTAAGATCAATCTTGTGTGAATGAATGTGTGCATAAATGCAGAGGAGTCTGTGTGTGTATTTGTATGTGTGTGTGAAAGCAGAAGAGACTGTGTATGTGTGTATGAGAAAGAGAGAGAATGGGCTCTATGTAAAATTGTTGTTTTACTTATTTATTTTTAAGCACTGTATTTATTTTATGTATTTTTGATGTAAAATCCTTCCTACAACACCATTAGCATATACTACAGCAAGTTTAAAACATTAGGCGGAGGAACTATTTTACATTAAAAATATGTAAAAAAAATATATATAGTACTTAAAATAAATAAGCAAGTAAAACAATTTTACGAGCCCATTCTCTAAGTGCAGTAATGCCTTCCAGGGTGTGTTAATGTGTAATTAATGCCCTTTCAGGTGTGTAGAGACCCTCCTCCTGCAGCGTCGGGCATCATAACACCCCTCGGCAGGCATTAATTACACATTAACACACACCCTGTCAGGCATTATTGCTTGCTTAACTGTTGTATTACTGTTTACTCATTTAATTGTAGAGCTTTTCTCCCCGGGCCTTTGCGAAAATGAGTAGCTTGTCTACCCAGTCAGACTATCCTGGTAGTCAAATAGGAAAAAAATGCATAAATAAATTGACACTAGCTTAAGACAGGCTTGGGGTGAAATGTGTATGATGGTCTCCTGCTGCAGAAGTTGTGTAAGATGCCTGTTACTCGTACTGCTGTCACAGTATATCCACGGGACAGGAAAACAGCATTACTTTCTTGTGTCTTGCATGACTCATATAAAATGAACTTGAAATGGATTTTGGGAAGGGGATAAGAAAGGACTAAAATAAGTGCCCATTAATATGGCAGGCTCCATGTTGACCATTTTGTAGAAAGACGCATTCAATTTTTATAAGAAATATCTAGAGTGATTCTGAAGCATTAAAATGAATCAGAGAACAAATATACAATGAAAACACATACACACATTTTTTGATTTTCAAGATGGAGTTTTCCTAAAAGCCAGCTCTCTGTGCCAGAGGAATTACAGAGCACTAGAGGCCACCCTGCATTCAATCCAGATTGTTTGCAGACATACAGAGGCTGTGAACTGTATTTCTTTGAAGTGGGTGATTCACAGAGACCATGACTTGCATGTCTGAGAAGTAGATGATCAAAAAATTGCCAGGACATTATTTCAGAAACTTGTGAGGCAAAAGATTTTCATATAGATTGTACTGCAATCTATAATACTGGGCAAGCAAAGTACAGTGGTCATTGACGCTGGAAGCAGAGTGTGAATAACTCTATGAACTCTAATGTTTCATTTGTTGTATATAACATGACAGTTTACTACTAGTACTTGCATACAATACTAAAGTCTTAGAGTTACAAATGTCAGTAATGTAGTACTTTCAGGATGGATAGATAAGAATAAAAATGTTCAACCAGCTATCTGTATATATCATGTTTTCCATGATGAGCTTCCTCTGCCACAAAGACTGTGATTCAATCCAGCAAATTCATTTTGCCATCCTTTCTACATAATAAGATGTTAGAAAGAATAACACTCAGATATTGCCATGTGAAAAAAAAAAAGAAAAGGTCACGTGAAAATGCTTCAGCCTCAAACTCGTCAAATAAAGCTTTTGGTTAAAACTGTCAAATCTGTAATATGTTTCACAAGGGTAACACTATGATACCTCATGAATAAATTAGCTGCTGATTTCTTTCACTTCAGGGATAGTCTGTATCTTACATGTATGTAGAATGTTATTCAAGTATCTAGAAATTCTCAAATTACAAGATGCTATCTTCACAACTGGTCATTACACCAATGAAGACATTTTCTTGACCTGTCATCCCTGACATCCTAATACCTGACAATTTTTTGAAGTTTGTCAGACAATAATTTCACTCTTTCTCAACGAACTAGGAGTTCCAGCACAAAAATACTTTATCAGTGCACCTAAAGTCCATTGGGCAAACTCCAAAAATTTATTCAGACTGTGAAAAACATAATGAAGGTGTGTGTTGCTAGCTAAAGCAGGACCATTCCCCAGCTTTCCTTGGATATAAAACACTCCTTTACAATGAGAAGAGCTGCCCCCTTCCGAGTTGTATACTGCTTCATCCAAAAAAAAATATGCTGAATGAGAAAGCTTGGCTAAAATAGAAATTCTATTTTGACACAAAAGCTTAAAACACTGTGTACCTCAAAGCATGCAGAGATTATCAGAATCCATTCAGCAAGCATTTGGAGCAGTAGAAAGTTCACAGGTGTGAACTAGGCTAATGGCCCTGGGGCCTTTACAAGCCTAGCCAAAGGATTTTCTGGCATCATGCCACCCGGCCTTAGTTCCCAGAGCCTCTGTCGAGTAGAGCCACTGGAGTTATCCCTGGTATGAATTTCCTATTTCCCATCCACTCAAGATTTCTCTTGAAGAGGGTCAGCGAGGTGCTCTGCTTGACATGTATGGGATGTCTATTCCATAGCATGGGCAGTCTCTGGGTTATGAATCTGTCACTCCAGTACGTTCTGTTGATTCTGGTAATTAGGTTGAGGTCTCTGGAGCATGTGGTGTGGAGGGATTGGGATTTCTTTAGATGTAGCATTTCTAACAGAGCTGGGTCAGACATGGCTTTGTAAGTCAAGTAGAGATCATCTCTAAGTAGGCGGTATGAGACAGAGAGTAGTTGGAGTTTTTTGAGTCTCTCCATATAGGACAAGTGTTTAAGGCCTAGGATCCTCTTTCTGAGGTACTTTTGCAGCCTCTCCAGTTGTTGCAGGTGTCTAGTGAGGTACATGCCAAATGGGGCATTGTACTTGATGATTGGCCTAATGAGGGAAGAGTAGAGGGAGACAATGACCTCTTTCTTCCTGGAAACAAAACCCTTAGTAATGAGATGTGCCATGCAGAAGGACTTTCTGACCACAGTGGCAATGTGGTGATCAAAAGAGAGGTTGCTGTCAAACTGTGTTCCCAGATCTCTCATAACGCCTTCTGTGTTCAGTGTACTACCATCAATGTGGTAATTCATGGGAACCGTGTTTTTCCCAAAGGGGATGGCGATGCATTTTTTGGCATTGAGCTTAAGGCCATGGTTCTGACATCAGGCGTTTGTGTCAGTGAGGCCATTCTGTAGGATGTCAACATCACATGAGTTAATAATAGCTCCTAATTTGCAATCGTCTGCAAACCTTGTCAGGCAGAGTCCCTTCGTGTTGGCATGGACTTCACAGAAGTAAATACCAAACAGGAGAGGATCCAGGACTGAACCCTGTGGGACTCCACTCGTGACTAGTCAGCAGTCTGACTTGGAGTCAGCTACTTTCACACTGTGGGTTTTATCTGTGAGCCAGTTTGCAACCCACCGAGTGATATAGGGGTTAATGCCTAGCTTAGTGAGTTTTTCTATGATTCCTGAGTGGGGAATGGTATCAAAGGCCTTGGCCAGCTCAAGGTAGGCTGTATGAACCACCTTGCCTTCATCCACAGCTCTGATGACTGACTCAAAGAAGTCGACCAAGTTGAGCAGGCATGATCTAACATTCACAAAACCAAACTGTGTGGTTTCTAGAATTTGGAGATTACCTATATCCTTGTTTATTGGGTCCACGATGATGGGTTCCATAGCTTTGCATATCAGACTCATCAGGCTAATGAGGCAATAATTCCAAGGGTCTGTAGTCGCTCCTCCTTTGTGGAGAGGGATGACTGTAGCAGTGTGCCATTCGGTAGGGACAAAGCCTGAGGTGAGGCTGTGATTGAACAGGGCACACAGGTGAGGTACCAGTTCACTCTATAGTTCATGTAGAACACAGCCAGGGATATTGTCCAGTCCCATAGAAGCTGTATTCTTGGCCTTGGACAGTGCTGTTTTAACCTGTGCAGCAGTAATACTGGGTGCCTGGCAATCTACTGGTATTGTGATTGGTCCTTTGGGGGGGGGGGGGTAAAGTTGGCACTGAATCTGTCTGCCAGTATATTGGCAATATCTGTTGACTCTGTATAAGAGGTACCGTTGTGCAGTAGCTCAGAAGAAATCTGGGTATTGCCATGGAGGTTATTTACATAACTATAGAAGGCCTTGTGGTTGTATTTACTATCTGCTGCAATTCTGTTGTCATAGCTAGCTTTAGAGGATTTGTTGAGGGATCTCAACTTTTTGTTGAGGCTGGTAAGGGAGTTTTTCCAGATGTTCTTCGTGTTTCACTGTTGCAGTCATTACTGATCAGGATTCTGTTTTTTCTGACTCTTCTGATGACCTGGATTTGTCCTTACCTACTTATGAGGATTCTGATGCAGAGGACTCTATTCCCTCTGCTTCCCCTCCTGAGGATTTTTCTTTTGGGGAAACCTTACATACTCTAAAGGAGCATTTTCACTAGGAAAGCCAGGAATTTTATGATTCAAAAAAGAGGCTTAGGGATTTCCTTCTCCTACCTCAGCATAGGCCTTTGGCTATTTCTCCTGTACTAGACATTGATGATGCTTTCTCAGAATCCAGTTTGGCTCCTGATTTCCTGCCTCCTGCTCCCAGTAAACCTGACAGATACTACAGGGTCCCAGAGTCCCACAAGTTCCTTTTCAAAAATCCTATTGCAGATCCAGAGACTATTTCACAGGGGCCCAAGGGCATTAAGACTTCTACTGCTAAAAATCCTACCTCTTCTGATAGAGACTCCAGGGCACTGGATAGGTGGGGTAAAAAGGTTTATACTTCAGCAACCTTGGCAATTAGAGCTTTAAACTTCCAATTTCATATGTTAAAATATCAGCAACATGTTATTGGACTGCTTAAACAGAAAATGATGTTGATTCGTGACTGTGTGGAAAATAAAGACTTACAGGATTTAATGCATTCTGCTGAACAAGTTGGAAAACATACTTTGCAATGTGGTTTTGATTCTTTAGAGGCCTCTTGCAGGGCTGCTGTTACTGGGTCTGTGCTTAGAAGGCATGCTTGGCTTAAGGAACAGTCTTTACCTGATCATGTTAAAGCTAAATTGTTGGATGCTCCTTTAAATCAGGACCGCCTGTTTGGCAACAAGGCTGAAGAAGTTCTTAAAAAGGTGGAAGATAAAGCTAAATCTATGCAAACTGTTAAAGATTTTTTTACAAGTTCAGACACCTAGATTTAGTAGGCACTGGCCTTCTAAGAATTGGTCCTTTCCAGCCCCTTCTAGGTCTTCTCAAGCCAAACCCAGAGACAGTGAAAACCCCAGGTTTCAGTCCCAGGGGACTCACAGAACTAAGCAGTGGGGAGGGGCCTCCACTTCCAAGACTGGGAATAACAAGACACCCCCTATGGTAAACTGTCTCAATGACTTCCTTTTAAAATTTCCAAGCACTTATCTTCTGACTGCCCATTTGGGGGGAAAGATTGCTCTTCATGCAAAGAACTGGGAACTCATTACCCAGGACAAATGGGTTTTAAATATAGTGTCCCAGGGATACAGATTTCACTTCCACATGTTGCCAATGCCAAGTGGGTGGCTGGACCTACCCCCAAATCAGTGGACAGAGGCTCAAAAACAAGTACTTTCTCTCTTAAGCATGGGGGCTATTCAACTGGTACCAGAAGAGGAAAAGGGACAAGGTTTCTACGCGAGAATTTTCCTGGTACCCAGAAAAGACAAATCATGGTGTCCAATTCTGGACCTGTCTACTCTAAACACCTTTCTGGAGATTCCAAAATTCAAGATGCTGACTCTTCACCAATTACTTCCTATGCTTGGCAAAGACGCCTAGTTGACAACACTAGATTTAAAAGAAGCATACCTGCACATCCCAATCAGGGAATCTTGCAGAAGATACCTACTCTTCAAAGCAGGCTACACTCACTATCAGTTCTCTGCACTGCCCTTTGGCTTATCTACTGCGCTCAGGGTATTCACAAAGTGCCTAGCTCCAGTTATTGCATTTTTCAGGCAAAGAAGTATTCAAATATACTCATACCTGGACGATTCTCTAATTCAGGCAGAAAGCCAGGCCATACTTTTGAATCATCTGGCGTTTGTAAAAAGGGTTCTAACTTGTCTGGGGGTACACCATAAATGAAAAGAAATCACAACTGGTACCATGTCAACAAATTACATTCCTGGGAGCAAGCTTGAATACTACTTCCCCGATGGCTTACCTCATGCCAGAAAAGCAAATTAATTTGACAACCTACTTCAAACAAGTGGCCACAAAAACCCTGCTATCTGCAAGACAAATGGTGCAAGCCTTGGGGTTCATGGCCTCCTGCATTCTTCTAATTCCATATGCAAGACTGCATATGAGGAAACTACAGTGGTATCTAAAAAGCCTATGGAGTCAACATTCTCACAGCCTAGAAACAATGATTCTTATCATACCTTGCCTACGCCTAGAGTTCCTTTGGTGGGCAGAGGCCTGCCACCAAAACAAGGGACTACCTTTGATATAAACTAAAAAAAACTTTGTACCAAAACAAAAAATAGCTGAAAACTAGTCTGGAACAAATAGATATGCTTCAAGGATGAAATAAAGACACTTAAATTAAAGTGGCTTTATTTCATCCTTGAAGCGTATCTATTTGTTCCAGACTAGTTTTCGGCTAAGGGACTACCTTTCACACCACCCCCTGCCGCCCAAACCCTAACAACAGATGCATCAGACTATGCATGGGGGGCTCACCTGGCAGGGAATTGCATTCAGGGCAAATGGAACCCAAGTCAAATGCACCTGCATATCAATCAAAAAGAAATGTTAGCTGTACAGAATGCTCTGACAGCCTTCAAGGACTACATTGTTCCAGGACAACTAATGGTAAAGACGGACAACACCACGGTTATATGGTACATAAACAAGCAGGGGGGTATACATTCTTACCCCCTCTGCAGACTAGCCATGGCATTGTGGAACACAGCCTTGAGCTACCAAGTGCACCTACAAGTGCAATTCCTGCCAGGAAAATTAAATACACTGGCAGACGGACTAAGCAGAAACCTCATGTACCCACAGAGTGGAAACTGGAACCAAGGATTTTCAACATGTTGACAGGCGAATGGGGGAGCCCAGATATAGACCTGTTTGCCTCTCCCCAGAGATACCAGTTGGACAAATTTTGCACAAGGACTCCCCACAAACAAGCCTGGAAAGTGGATGCTCTGTCCTTCAGCTGGAAAAACCTATCAGTCTATGCCCCCCCCCACTGCCTCTTCTCTCCAAAGTACTACTAAAAGTCAGGACAAACCAAGGATGATTTTGATTGCTCCAGACTGGCCGTGCCAACACTGGTACCCCCTCCTGTGCAGTGTGTCACAGTTATCTCCATGGCACCTGCCTCAGACTCCTTCCCTGCTGTCTCAGCAGGAGAACCAGATTCTGCACCCTCAGCTTCCAACACTGAACCTTGCAGCCTAGCTAATTACTTAAACTCTCCCTTACTATCCCTTAGCAAACCTGTGATGGATGTCATCTTAGAGGCAAGGAGGCCTAGTACTAGAAAATCTTATGCTGAAAAATGGAAAATATTCTGTACCTGGAACCAATCTCTAGGGATGAGCACAGCAGCACCCAATTTACCTCAGATTTTACAATACTTAACTGAGATGCTTCACAAGGGCCTGGCTTTTTCCTCCATTAAAATCCACGCCTCAGCCATTTCAGCCCATTATAACACAGAACCTCCCCTCTTCTCTCATTCACTGCTCAAGCAGTACCTCAGAGGGGCCAAAAATTTGAGACCACCCAGGAGAGCTCCAACCCCAGACTGGGACCTTAACTTTGTATTGGAGAAACTGTCTCTACCTCCTTTCGAGCCAGCTGCTACTGCAGACTTAAAATTTCTTTCTTGGAAAACAGCTTTCCTTTTAGCAATCACTTCAGCTAGAAGGGTATCTGAATTACAGACCCTTATGGCAGTGGAGCCTTTCATCATCTTTCATGCGGACAGGGTATCACTCAGAACCAATCCATCCTCCATGCCCAAGGTGATATCCAGTGTGGCTCTTAATCAGTCCATTCATTTCCCAACCTTCTTTCCCAATCCACAGAGCAAAGGGGAACGGATTCTGCATTCCTTGGATGTGCACAGATAACTTAGATTCTACTTGGAAAGGACTAAACCTCAAAGGAAATCTGAACAACTGCTGGTAGCATTTGCTGCAGGGGCAGAGGGGAAGGCTATTTCAAAACAAACCATTTCTAAATGGATAAGCCATTGCATTCATTTATGCTATAAGCACCATGGAAAACCTATCCCCCAGGGGATCAGACCTCACTCCACCAGGGCTGCATCTACTTCTACCGCCTTTCTCAGAGGCGTTCCTACCAGGGACATCCTAAAAGCTGCTACCTGAAGTTCTGTACATATTTTCACTAAGCATTATAATTTGCCAATTTTCTCTAAATCCAGAGCTGGCTTTGCCACTGCAGTCTTGCAGGGCCCTATAGCTGGCCCTAATGCTATCTAAACTCCTCCCAACCATAGCTTTGGGAATCTACCCAAATGTAATGACTGCAAGAGTGAAATACGAAGAACATAGTACAGTTGCATACACTTACCATAAATGTAGATGTTCGACTGTATTCACTGTTGCAGTCCTGGTTACCCTCCCTCCTGCCCCCTAACTTCTTTTGGCTATACCTCTACTTTCCCTTACTATGCTTAAAAGCCTTTTTGGTGTATTTGCTTTTTTGTTGGAGGTATACCTTTCTGTTTTTATGTTTAATTGCTCCCCATTAGGGGGGCACCTGACATCTGGGGCAAGAAAAACTGATGTAATGGTGTTGGCTGTATGTTTTATACCCCTGACGACCTGACATCATGGAAGAAGGGACAGCAACCGATGCAGCACCCAAGACTTGTTAATCAGGCCAACTGAGGGCAACCTGCAAGCAGATTACCGAAATGTAATGACTGCAACAGTGAATACACTCGAACATCTACATTTATGGTAAGTGTATACAACTGTACTTTTTGGGACTTCACCTTATTCCGCATCAGTTTCCTTCTTCTGTTGTAGAGTTTGTTTATGGCAGGGGACCACCACAGATTGGCTTGCTTTTTTTGGAGGAAAGCATCTTGGTTCTTTTGGGTATGGCGAGACCCATGCATTTGTGTACGTGTTTTTACAGTGCATTGGTGTATGATTCTGCAGACTCGCAACTATTCTCCAATTGCATGGGTGCCGTGAAGTTACCCACCTCTGTTTTTAGGAGCCCATAGTTAGCTTGGAGAAGGTTTTCATGGTGGTTACCTTTGTGTGGGTGGATTTCCAAGGTGATTAGTTTTTGGTCGGGTCTAACCAGTCAGGAGTTGACTATTGGTGTAGAGCAACAGTCGCCCATGTTAGTAATGACCAGGTCAAGGATGTTGCTACCTCTAGTGGGGGTAAGAACGAGCTGGTCCAGGGCATTGGAATTAATGAATTCCAGGAAACGTTGGGCAAGTGTATTGGTACATGAGTAGTTTTCCCAGTTAATGGAGGAGTAGTTGAAGTCACCCAGTATGAGAGTGTTAGGTTGGACCCTAATATTCTCCAGGGTGCTTAGGAATGTGGAGTGTGAGTCTTGGGACATGGTTGGGGACCTATAGCAGGCTATGACCTGAATCACTGTCTTACCCAATGTTAGCTGCACCTGAAGTATCTCTAATGTGTTATGTTTGGCTACCAGTCTGGAAGTGTGTGCATCCTTTATGAATATGTAAACACCACCGCCTTTGGAGCTTCGGTCCAAGTTTTGGGGCCGAAAGGTGTGGAATGGGTTATAGCCTGGTAGTGCAGGGGTGCTTTCTACTGCCTTGAACCAGGTCTCTGTGACAGCAGAAATGTCGATGTTCTCCATTTTAAGGAGTGCTTTGAGCGAGTGCATTTTGAGATTTAGACTTCTAGCACTGAGCAGCATTACCCTCAGATTGCATTTGTTTGTAGCTGTTACTGTGGTCATTTGGTCTTTGGAACACTGCCAAAAATGGCACTATAGGGGTGGCAAGAGCCTTGGCCAGTATCCGGAAGCCCAGGGGTGACAGATGCAAGCCAGCTCTGACAAAGCATCGAGGTCTGTCAATCATGTTATCCCAGGCAGACAAATACTGGATCCCCTTACAATGACACCAGAAACAGTGCAGATATAGATTGTCTGCTGAGTGCCTGTATTTTGCTATCAAGCTTGAAATGCTTTGCTGCAAATACTGAACCCAGCATACCTTCTCCAATAGTTATCAAGTGTAGTAGAATAAAAAACTGTTAATACTGGCTTCCCTACACTTCCCACATACCAGTTCCATAAGAATTCAACATATGAATTTCAGCTCTCCACTGAATAACTTGAAGATGGCTCTTGCTCCTAACAATCTATCCCCACACTTCCTGCAGCTAGCTGCAAACTCTATAGCTTATCCCATCAGCATACTCATTAACATATCAATTAAAGAATCCCTTATCACAGACATCTGGAAAAAAGCATTCATTCTCCCTGTATACAAAGGAGGTACCAACACAGACACCACAAACTTTTGTCCCATAACAGTTCTCTCACCCCTCTCTAAAATACTGGAAAACTGCATCCATGTCCAATTCCTCAACCACCTGCTTAAAAACCAAATTCTGTCACCCACTCAGCATGGTTTCAGACCAGGACACAGCACCACTACTGCCCTTCTCTCCTTCCTTGATACAGTTAAGTGGGCATGGGATATTGGCAAAATAATCTCTTCTCTTTTCCTTGACCTCTCCAAAGCTTTTCATACCATTTCCGACACCATTCTCCTCTCTAAACTATCCACCATCCACATTTCTCTACCTAACCTACAGTGGTTCAATAGCTATCTCTCCAACAGGCAGTAATCCACCAAATGGCAAATATCTGACTCTCCCTTCCTCATTACTCCCACAGGGGTACCTCAAGGCTCCATACTTGGTCCTCTCTTATTTAACATCTTTGTCAACAACTTTCACTCTACTGTTTCACAATGCTCAGTAATCCAGTATGCTGACAACTCTGCAATAATATGCACTGCAAATTCCAGCTCTGAACTCAAGCAAATCACTCATAATGCCCTCACCTTTTCTGAATCTTGGATGCTTAATCATCTTGTCCTAAATCCAAAAAAAATTAAACTAGTACTTTTTACTTTTAAAAAAAACACTACCCTAGTTAAAAACTCTTCACTATATAAACCCAAGACAATACCGCTATAGAAGCTCTCCCACACACTAAACTACTAGGCATTATTACAGATGAAAACCTTAACTTTGACCTACACATAAACAATAACATCAAAAAAACCCACCAAAAGCTCTATATGCTCTACAGGCGCCAACACTTTCTTAGCCTCTCTAATAGACAAACCCTTGCAACCACCTTTCTGTTATCCACTCTCATTTATGGCGCCCCTCTCCTCACTAATATGCAAAATTCTATAAAATCCAAACTTGATATGTGTTACAAGAGCAGCCAAATTTGCCACCAAGGCCAAATTCTCATTCCACCACTGTAACAATTAGGCTTGCTGGAACTGCCCCACAATCTCTCATTCACCCAACTAACTACAGCACACAAAATAATCTACAGACCCACAGACTGCCCTGATCTCTCGACACTACTTGCCAAATACCAACCCAACAGGAAACTAAGATCTGAAAATCATCTACTTCTAAAAGTAGAAAAACCCACCTTACCTGCTAGTCAACTCCTTCACCTTCGCCAGACTATGGAGCACGCTTCCACCTTCTATAAGAAACACAGGCAGCACCACCACCTTCAAACAAATCCTGAAAATCATCTCAACTCTTCCTGGCTATGTGCCTGCTCTATAACCTAACCTCCCCCTTCTTCTTGTATGACACTGCTGAATGATGATATTCTGTCCATAATTATTTTTTCATCACATGGTGATACTGGTACAATAATTCTGATTAATATATCTCTGTTTATACCTCTCTGATTGAATTAATCTGGCAACCAACTAAATTCCTGCTTTTAGGTATATATTATTGTAATCAAACCAACTAAATTTATTATTTATTTATTTGACATTTGTTAGCCGGGATAGTCCATCTGAGCAAAGGCCCTTTTTCAGTGGAGGCCTAAGGAGAAAAGCTCCACAGTACAAGTAAGCAAGAAAATGTACAAAATTGAAGATGAATACAGTGAAAAATTTACAATAAAACAGTTACGCAAATGTAGATGAAGCTCCACAGTACAATATATTAAGAGACATTATAACACTGAAGAAAAAACATAGCAAAGAAATATACAATAAAACATTTGAATGAATTTACATAACACATTGGGTTATCTTCAGAGGGTAATTGTACAATACAGAGCAGTTAATTGAGTTATGGTAGTAGGGAAGGGAGGAATAGAAAGGATAGTGATAGAGAAAGGGGTGGGTTCATGTGGGATGATTACAGAGGCAAATCCATGTGCTATTAAAGTACCTTTTGAAAGTTTTCTTTAATTCGTGGATGTAGGAAATGTGTCTAAGGTTCATGGGGAGAACCTGTAGAGATTCTGTCCAATTGATATTTTAGGTTTGTGAATTTCTAAAAGACATTGGTCAGAGCTTCTGAGGGATCGAGGGGACTTAGAGGGAGAAAAGTGAGGAAATGCTGTCTCCAAGTTATGGAATAATCTCCCTTTCTCACTCACGACTATCAACAACCCTGCCTCCTTTAAAAAATCACTCAAACTATATCTCTCCTCTCACTGGCTGTGCTCCTGCACCCCAACAAATGACCCCTACCTAACCTCTCTCTCTCTCTCCAGAGCCTCGATCCTTAACCACTCAGCTACAAATATCTCCTCCCCACCATGCTGACTCCTTGCTATCACCTTAACTTTAGCCCTTCTGTCACCTCCTTTTTACCTTGAAATTAACTCTTCTCTGCTAAAAACTCAGCAAATATTTATACTTGTGTTAGTTCAAATGATAGCCACTATTACTTGCATGTCTATATTTCATTGAAACATTATCACTCTTATTGCTATTAATTTTTTTTAAATATAGTACTGCTCTGAATAATTTGTTCTACATAGTAACATTTTTACTTTTGTATGTAATTAAACATCACTTATATGTAATTAATGAATGTAAAAGTATTGCTCATTATACTTTGTTCTTTGTAGTAACATTTTTACTTTTGTATGTAATTAATGTGGAGCTTTTCTCCAGAGGCCTCCACTAAAATGGGCTCTTTCTAGCCCCAATGGACTTTCCCGGTTAGCAAATGCAATAAATAATAAATGCTAGGGCAACAGGAGGGCATATTCGAAATAGTATGGATAATGAGAAGTTGGGTAAATAAGAGCTGGTTAGGAAACTCTAGCCAGCTGAGTGTCTGGAGAGTGTGACCATGATGTGATCTTGAGGGCAGATCGGCTGCAAATCTAGTAACTTTGTTGTAGGTGGTTAAAGTTTGGAAAGTAGTGAAGACTGTAAGTTGGTTAAAATTTGAGAGCTGTAAAAGAGGTTGGGGAGAAGGTAAGCTTGGGCTAGTGAGATCCTGGAGTTGGGTGTGAGGACCCTTTTTTCTATAGAGAAAATCAAACGTTTGGTGGGTTTTCTTGATGCAGTTAAGTACATGAAGGTCAAATTTTAGTTGATCATCCACTATTACTCCAAGCAGTTTAGTGTGTGATTCAGCTATGATCGTAGTGTTGTTGAGGGAAGAGTTGGTGAATGAGGAATTAAGATGGTAATGGGATTTTGGGAGGAAGAGAAGTGGAATCATCTGTGTTCTGTATGAGGGAAGACTGAGGACAGGACATGTGAATTTGGTTAATAAATATGTTAAAGAGGAGGGGGCCTAAAATAGAGCCATGAAAGATGCCTGTTTTGATGGGGAGAAAAGGAGAACGAGCAGAGAGCCATTTTACAGATTGCAGTCTGTCTGTGAGGTAGCTATTGAACCAGGAGGTAGTTACTAAGGAGAGGTTGAGTTGAGAGAGTCTGGAGAGGAAGATGGTTTGAGAGAGAGTGTCAAAGGCTTTGGAGAGATCTAAAAGATGCAGAACACTAGTTTATCATTGTCTCTAGCTAGGGACATGGAGTTAGTAAAGGAAATAAGTGCAATAGTGGTGCTGTGGTGGGGGTGGAAGTTATGTTGAGTAGGGGTAATTAGGTTTTCATGAGTAAGATAAGCTGAGATTTGTTTCTAAACATAAGGCTCAAGACTTTTGGAGAGATGAGAGAGTATGGCAATAGGTCAATAATTAGAGAGCTCAACCAAATTTCCACCTTTGTGGATTGGTATAGTGTGGAACTTTTTCCAGAGGGCAGGAACAGTGGATTCATTAATTGAGCGCTTTATGAGGATGGAGACAAGATATGCTATGGAGACAGCTGCAGCTTCTAGGAAAAAAGGCGGCAGGTTCTCAGCTGAAGGGGCGCCTGGTTTATGTTTGATAAGTTTTTTCGATGTAGTGGGTTGAAATGGGTTTTAGTGAGAAAGGACTGTTTTGCAGTCAGGGGGTGGTAGGGGGTGTGGGGCTCATTGGGTGGGCAGTTTGCATAAGTTTGCTGATGGTATCTATGAAGTATAAATTGAAAATTGAAGCAGTTTCAAGGGGTGTGTTATTGGGGTAGGGGCTGGGAGTTGAAGGATTTCCTGGGTGGAGAATTTTGTTGACAGCATTCCATAATGTTTTAGGGTTCCTGGGTTCAGTATCTTGGGGTGAGAGGTAAAAGTTCTTTTTGTCAGAGTTTGTGTTTTTGGTTAAATTTCTGAGTTCCCTGTATTGTTGGTAGTGTGTGGAAGATTTGGTCTTAGTCCAGAGTTTCCAGGCACAATCTCTGTTATGGGTAAGAGAGAGAGTAGAGTTGGAGAGCCAAGGGGAACACATTCTGGGAGGGGCAAGGGAGATCAGAATGTTTAGGAAGATGGAGTTGAATTGAAGGACAGCTTCATCTAGAGGTAGGGAAGAGAGGAAAAAGCAGTCAGTAGCAGAGAGAGAACTACTGAATGTATCTGGGTTGAAGTTGGTTAGCATTTGTCACTCGGTAAATTTATGAGGTCTAGAGAGGTGGGGGAGGAGAATCTGTGGGCATATATAGAGGAGTGGTCACTGATTGAGTCTGGTAGGGATTCAGGGTAGTGATAGAGGTCAGGCTTAGAGACAAGTATCCAGTCCATGATAGAGTAGGTATTTGTGGGTTTATGATGGAAAGTGAGTGAAGAGGTAAGTTGGATGTATCCATATAGGTTTATGCTGGTCGTGGAAGAGTTAGCGATGAGAGTGAGCCAACTGATGTTAACATCACCTAGTGTTGTTTCATTATGTATATTGTCAGACATCCACTGTAGGATTAGTTCTAATAGGGGTATGTTCTCTCCAGGGGGTATATAGATGGCGACTATAGTTAGAGTTTTATGATTGTTGAGTTTGCATTTGGCAATAATGAGTTCAGCTGAATGAAAGGAGGGGTGAGGGTTAATTGGGGGAGATATGCATAGGAGGTGAGAGTACATAATGGCAATGCCTTCACCTTTTTTGTGTGTTCTGTCCAGGTGTAGAAAGTTGTAACCAGGGGGGGGTGGGGGAGAAATTCTTTGTCTAATGTGGTTTGAGCCATGTTTCAGAGAGACTATGTTGGGGGAGTACTGAGCTATCCAGGTGTGGAATTCAGTTATCTTGTTATGCCATGGATGTTGATTGAATAAAAAGAGAGATGTTTGAGACTAGGTTTAGGTACATGCTGAAGTGTTTGTGAGGTATAGGTAGGACTTGATGAATTAGAGTGTGGGCCAGGGTTTGAGTGAATGTCACCTGAGAGTTGAAGGATGTTTAGTGGGAGGAAGGGAAGTGATGTATAGGGGTAGGGTGAGTGAAAATTCTATTTAATTATGTGGAATGGGGAATCTTGGAGACAGTCTGATTTTGAGAAGATTGAATTCGGTACATGAGAAGCATGAGGGAGAAAAGGGAGACAGGTGTAGTGGCTACTGGTGTCAATTGTGTTATGAGAGGAGTTGGGAGAAGAAGGGAGTAGGTTTAGTTGAATGTGGTAGGAAGTGAGGTTGCTTAGGAGAAGTAGGAAGGGTAAAAAGAGAGGGAGAAACCTATTGGAGGATGAGAATATGAAAGGAGGGTAGATGTTTGATACAGGGAAGGTGTATGGCAATAGCTAGAGGAGGCGGGATGAGAGCAGTGAGCAAGCGTGGGAGGTGTTGGGTGTAGTGAGTCGAGAGGTGGGAGGGGTTATTTTAAGAGGGGCAAGTTGTGATTAGTTGGGAGTACAGGAAGTTGGCAATCAGGGACAGTGGGTTTTAGATGGTTAGTTACAAAAGTAATTGATGAGGGTGGATGGGAATGGGGGGTAGGATAGGGGAGCGGAATGAGCCCGAGTGAAGCGAGGGCGAACGGAGCAGGCAGAAACTTTGAAGTAGCTTGCCAGACTACAGTAGAAACAATCAGTTAGCAATGTGTACCACAAGACAGTAGAGCAGTTGAGTAGACAGTTCCTTGAGGTAAGAAACATATGTAGGTAATAGCAGCCTAACACTTGCTGCTTATTAGTTCTGTACAGTTTTAGAGCTCTTAGTATTAACAGTTGCTAAAAAGGAAGAAGAAGAATGGAGAGAGAAAGTTCAGGGGAAAGGAGAGGGAAGTCTAACAATATTTGTTTGAGTTTGTGAGCCTGCCACTAGTCAGATAAGCACTAAAGTATTGCACTACACATAAACTTGCCTAGCACAGCAGGAAGATTACTGAAACGAATAGTTTCCCTGCAGGTGAGACTTGGTCTTGTATTTCTTGCCACGAGAAAGCTGCAAAGGGGTGGGAGATCCAGTTAAGTAATGTTAGTCAGTCAGGAGCGCTCATTGGGAATTTGAGAACAGCTATAAGAAGAAAAAAATGTTAGAACAGGGGGTTTTGGAGGGATGCAGGACAGAAGATAGAGGATCGCTGAGATAGTGTCTCAGTGTAGTAGTAGCAGAACTAGACAGGGAGGACAGGAGACAGGGTTGTTGATAAAAAGAGCTTTGAGGGAGTGAAACAACAACAAAGATGGGGGAGAGAAGGGAAAGTAGGAGGCTCCAGGAGAAGGGAGACTAGTACAGCAGAAGTATCAGAAATAGAACACAATATATACGGTAAATCATTTTACAAAATACAATCAGTAGACATCGGTTACTGTAAGCCTTTTAAGGGAATGTATACACATTCATTTAAGAATAAAAACACAACAGCACAGTACATATCAGTTAACTCAAGTAAATTTTGCTCTACAAACAAAACAGCTTAAGTAAATATGAGGCAGTAAGTAGAACACTGTATAGCAAGTAAAAACACTTTGCAAAATGCACTCTATAGCAACACTACTGTCCTCTTCAATTAACTATAGTACATTTGCTGTAACTAACAAAGCAGATATAATAGAGACAAGCTCCAGAAATACTTATATTGAAGGCAGTATTTCAGTTATAGTAGTGCCCAGAAAAACATACAGGCAATGCTTTAAACAGTGATTGTGAAAATTCCTGCTTTTATGTATATATTATGTATATATTACTGTAATTGCTATATGTAATAATGTTTCTACTTCTGTACCAATTAATGTTTAATTTTTTCTATAGCTATGTTCTTGTCAGAGCTCTTCTCCCCGGGCCTCCACTGAAAATTGGCTTTTTTAGGCCCAGTGGATTTTTCAGGTAAACAAATGCAATAAATAAATAAAAATAAAGATTGCTGATTTCTATAGGAAATCACTGCAAGTGCATTTTATAGTTTCACATGTTCATATGCAAGTACTAGACAATCAGTCTACAGACCATGCATGCTGCTTTGTGTGTAGTTCTGAAGAGCATTGCTATTCTCGCACCATAGAGCTATTTGCTGTACTTCTGGTTAAACTGATTCCAGCCATTGCAAGGGTCACAGACACAATTCATAGATCCTGCCCTCATCCTGAGATGAGAGAGCCTAAATCGAATGTCATATCCTAGCTTCCCCAGTAAATAAGCCCACACTTGTAATTGGACTACTTGTAGAACCTGGATTGGTAGTACCATAGATAGAAACCTAAGCCCAGTGCTAATAGTCCCAACAGTTTCTCACTTCATTTGAAACTTTCTCCACACTATCACTATCTCTTCTCAGTATGAAAGTGTTTCATACAACCAGGATTTGCAAAACAAAGGTTTTGCTGGTGACTCATTTTAAAGTGCACCCACAACAGATTTTCTGCCTTCCTTCATCTCACCAGAGTTAAGGTTTTCCTAAGTCTGCTTGATCACTACCTGGGCACAGAACAAGGTGCACTTGTACATTCAGGTGCAGCAGTTCTCAAAGCTTTTTTTTAGGACTAGTAATCTGATCTCAAACATTCCAGAAAAACTTATACTAGAATGGTTTATGCAGCAAGCTGAAAATAATTTTGTATTATAGAGGCCAATTAGGAGGACCTGTCCTTTAGCTGATGTCAGTACTCTCCTGGATTACCTTTTTAATGTTTAAAATGTTTGTTCCTTTTTAAGCAATGGTGTTACACACATTTGGTATAGTTAGTAACACGTCTGCTTCTGAATCTGACAGGACAGTTCTGACTTCCTTTGGGCACTGATGTCATAACTAAGACCCACTAGGGCCTGAGTGAAGTGTAAATGTGTGCTATACTGGTGGGATGCCATTTTCATATGAGTCCCCTTTCTACCACAATTGATACTTATACTATCCTGTTGAACTTCCAGGTTGAAGTAAAAAAAAGATGTGATGCAAGTTAACAAGGACAAAGGGATTTTCATGGTTTGTTTGTGATCAACCTCTTCTCCTCAAAACATAGTACATGCAATTTTCAGGTTGTGCATGGTTATGTGTGAGTTTTTGGCTGCAACCACACATCAGTGACTGTTATCACTTGTACATTTGTATCTCTCTGAAATTAGAAAATTGATATATACATAAAACTGTTTATTTTAAAGTAAATCTTTTGCCTGTACCTTCACTGAGGTAATTTGGTTCTATAAGGCCTTGCTCCACTCCAGACTTTTCCTACTTGGGACTTGAATGTTTGTGTTGGTCCTACAATTAGTCCACTGGCTTTAGCTGGGTTTATTTTTTAGCTTTGAAAACTACTTTTCTCATAGCTATTATCTCTGGCAAGCATATCACTGAGTTGCAGGCCTTATTTGGTAAGAAGGAGAACCCTTCTATATAAACATAACATAATCCTGATTAATAACTATTAAAAATATTCTATTAAAAGAGATTTATTTTTAAAAGTATATACTTTGGAACAGTTTTCTTTTCTGTAGACACGTATACATAAAAGATTTAAAATGCCACTAAGCTCTTCAAATGCAAAGCACTATAAACTGAAAATAAATAAATACATCACCTTGTATAAAAAGTGTATGAAAAGAGTGTGTTGCTTTTTCAGGGCCATAATCTATGCTTTATAGCCAGTCTTGCATATAATCTCTTCTGTCACTTGTACCCAATATCATGCCTGTCAGCTTCTATGATTTTGGCCCTCAAATTTATACTTGCTCCTCGGAGATTTACTGATGGTCCTTATAAAGTCAGTTATTTATCAGTGTTTTCCTTATTAAATAAACAAAGTAAGCCTAGACAAAGATTTCCTGTCACTAACTATAAGGATCCTAATATATAAAGACTTTCTACAGTGCAAAATAAGAAAGTGATACTCTTTCTGACTCTCTGCTATGATTTTTAAGGCCAGAGCTATGGTTTTAAATGCTTGGAGATTGAGAGGTATGCCCAACATGCATTGCCACATGGCTTGTAGAAGCAAGAATTTATATGTTGCATTTTTCCCTAATGATGATCCTTTTAACTTATCTAATGCAAGAAATGAAAGGCTTATTATGCTAAATTTTCATTTATTTAAATAATTTGTACTTCACTTATTGTTAATGTCTGTGATATACATCCACCAATTTATTTCTCTAGTTTCCCACGTAAAAATTGATTACATATACTGTTAGCAAATGAATTCTTAAATTCACTGTATTTAATATACCCTTTCTGTATCTGGATGCATAAAACAATTACCATTCAGTTTTCAGGCACCTGGTATGTATTAGTCACAGTGACATATAATTCTGAAAACTAACCGATGTTTTCGTCCAAAAATATAGCTGGTTTCCATCTCAGTCAGTAAGCAATTTTACATACTTTCTTCAAAGAACATTTCTTCCATGGCAAAGGAATATTTCGTTTTTTTAAAGTTAATAAAATCATTATTTACTTTGTTGAGAGACCTAAAGATATCAAGGGAGAAGTTTTCCAACAGATTTTGACACAAGGCCCTTGTTTCAGCAAGACCCATGAAGAGGCAGGCTTTTCAGTGTATCTGCTTTGGTTACTATAAAAACGAGTCTGTGTCTTCAGACATCAAGTATCACTGCAGTGGAGGGATTGCTGTATCAACTAGTCTTATGAATCTGTAAGGCTGTTGCTTTAAAAATAGTTTATTCTTTTGTAAGACCTTATGCTTTGGAAATCCAGGTAAAGTTGGTGTCAAGAACTGTTCTGAGGTCAGCTGGATATTTTTTTCCCATTATCAGGTAGTTCTGTGTATGCCGCTCTTCTGAAGTTTACAGATAAGACCATTCTGATTGATATTCTGTCAAGGTAATAAACATGCCAATTACCTTAGAGTAACGACCATCTTTGTAGGTATGTCCTTCACAATGATGTAATTTATTTCTCTAGTTTTGTTTCATGTGATGCAGAAATTCTCATTAGCAAACTGCAGCTTAACAAAATTAAATCAATATTCATCGCCTGCATTTACATCTCCCCAGGCAACAATGCAAATACCCTAGAAGACTTCCTCCAATAGCTTTCCAGCACATACCCCCATGAAACTATGGTGTAAGGAGACGTTAATATTGACTGGGACAATTGTTCCTCTGACTCTCCCACCACCCACGTAAACTTTCACGGCTATACCCAACTCGTATCCTCATCCATCAGAATAAATAAATCCAACTACAATCACCCAGACCTGTACAACACGGGTACCCTCCCAGATGATATAAGTGACCACCTACTCTCTTACATCATTAAGCATAAAGTATATAACCACCACCAAGTTCTCTATAAATCTATCAGAAACAATAAGAACTTTAACTCCACTGACTTTCAGAATGAACTCAAAGCATGCAATTGGGCCATCCTAAAAGATCTTCCACTGGATTATGCTGTAGCCTATTTTAATTCTAAATTCCTCACCATTCTAGATTCCCACGCTCCTATCCGCACCCTCAAAGCCAAAGCTAAGACTGCCCCCCTGGCTCTCTAAAGTAACCAAAACCAAAATCATAGCAAGAAACAAAGCATGGGACAAATGGCGCACCTCAAAAGACCCACTTGACCATATTAAGTTCCGACAACTAAGAAATGATACCAAGAAAGCCACATTGTTATACAAAAAAACTTCTATCAACACCTTCAGCAAAAACATCAGAACAAACCTCAAAAATTTAGGGCAGGAATAAACAAACTGCTCCACCCCGGCCAAACCACCACTCCCACCCCATCAGCTTGTAACCTAAAAATTCCAGAGGAAACTGCAAACATCATTAACAATTTCTTTACCAAAGCCATCCAATCACTAGCTAGCCAGCTACCCCCACTAGCTCCTTTCAGAATTCCTCCTCAACCACTACCTCTCACTCCCTTTTAACTTCCAGCCTGTATCTACATCTACCATCAGATATCTAATTGACAAACTAAAGCCCAATAACATAGCAGCTGATCTCCTCCCATCAGAATATCTACAGAAAGGGGCATATGCCATTGCATAACCTATTTTTATTATAATAAACCACACTTTGTCTGAAGCCACTATCCCCTCTCTCTGGAAGGTTTCCCATGTTATTCCCCTTCATAAGGGAGGGAACTCTTTAGACCTCTCAAACTACAGACTAATAGCCATACTATCACCACTGGCCAAAATAATGGAAAAATGTGTCCATAACCAATTAATGCACTATCTCACCCAGAATAAACTACTGGCCAGCTCTCAGCATGGCTTTATGCCACACCACAGTACCACCTCAGCCCTCTTATCCTTCTCTAACTCTATCAACATCAACCGAAACTTTAACAAACTTACCTCAGCTCTCTTCCTTGATCTCTCTAAGGCCTTTGATATGGTCAGTCACCAACTGCTTCTCCATACCCTAAAGGAACTCTCACTAAACAGTAACTCAGTTAAATGGTTCCAGTCTTACCTGTCTGATAGACAAGCAGTTTTATGGCAGAATACCGTATCCACTTGTCTACCCATTACTCTAGAAGTCCCCCAAGGCTCCATATTAGGACCACTACTCTTCTCAGTGTTTATCAATGACTTACCCACCATCACTCCAAAGGCCACCTGCATCCAATACGCGGATAACTCTACTTTAATCTGTATCGCCTCCTCCTCAACTGAGCTTATGACCCTAACCCAGAATACTTTCAATGATGAAAAATGGCTTGCAAACCGTCAGCTTCTGTTAAACCCCAACAAAACTAAGCTGTTAATCTTTTCCCCCACTTGCAAATCCTCCTCACCATTTTTTACTTTAAGTTACAACAGTGGCACAATTATATCCCCAGATATTCGCCAATACCCTAAAATGTGTTGCCCATGTCAATCAAACCATCAAATATGTCAACAAAAAAATGGGCTCCCTTTACAGGATCAAGCCTTTCTTCACTCCATTTCCAAGAACTACTATCGCTCGATCCCACTTACTATCTACCCTCCTCTATGCCTCCCCCCTTTTAGCTAACTTGAATCAAGCCACCTTTACCAAACTTGCTAGCTGTTACAACCATATTGCTAGATTTGCTACAGGTATGACCTCTAGGACCCACCATTTTATCAACCCAACTCAACTAGGATGGCTTGAATGGCCCAGTCTTCTCCGATACAACTAACTTATAATAATCCAAAAAATTCTATACCAACCCAAAAAAACACCAGCACTGAACAAGATCATTAAACCATACAGCAACCTGAGGTCACTATGCTCTGACAAACTGCTGGTGCAAACAACTAAGAGCATAAATGTGGCTGGGGACTCTCTATTTGCCAACTCAGTAGGCAAAACTTGGAATTTGCTACCTGCCGAACTTACACACCAACCTTCCTTAACCCTGTTCAAAAAAAGCCTCAAACTACACTTCCAATTGTACTGGCAATGTGTCTGCTCAAACCCTGACTAACTACCACCCGTTGATCTTGGAAACTCTGCCTAATCATTTCAATCATAGACTCTACAAGTGTATGAACTCTCTAAGGGACTAAGCCCTTAAATGCGTATATTAATGTCTGAATCTTAAGCTGCTTTATGTGATTTTGCCAACAATGTTTTATCTGTGATTGTAACCCTACTGAAGACTGCAAATTATTCTTATTTCTAAATGCCTCTATTGTTCCTAATGTAATTGTACTCTGTTAACTTGGAGCTTTTCTCCCCGGGCCTCCACTGAAAATGGACATATATCCAGTAGGACCTTCCCGGTAAACAAATGTAAAATAAAATAAAAATAATTGTCCTTCCTTCCTTCCCATCAGAATATGATTATTATCTTTCATTGTAGTGGACAACATTGCCTGAAAAAAAATCACTGTCTACATTGTTTTAAATTTGGGCACCAAAAGTAGAAACTGAAGTCATATGGCAGACGGGATTCAAATGGCAGTGCACAAGGTAAAACTTCTCCTTTGTGTGCATTCTGTGTACTCTGCAATACACTACCTAATGAATTCCAGGAAAAAGCATGGATGTTAACAAGAATATACAAATTATATATGCATGCATCATAGATTTACTTTAAGATATGTAACTTTTACTTTGTTATGAAAATACTGGCACCGTCCACATCTAGAATTTCCTTTCTAGCTTAGTACACAGCAGTTATTTTGACTTGCCCTGACTTTCATTCTTTTTCCTTCCATTTTCATAGAATGATCTGTATATGTGCTGTAACTGTCCTTTCAGTTAATGTTCCCATTATTTTGCCACATCATTACATGCTTCTCTATGAGTTCACTCTTGACATCTCTGTATTATTTCAGCTGACCTGTAATTAGTATCACAGTGTTTGCAAGTTTTATGGGACTGTAAAATATAACATTACGTCTATGATGCAGTTCACTTCACAACTTGTTCTTTTCATATCTCACAGTCAGCTTGCTTTGTTCAAATAATTTAGGCTGCAGCGGCTTAGTCAACATTAGTGAAAGAAGGGACTGGATGGTAAAGGAAAGTAGTGGATGGTCGGGTCACTGGGAAGCTTATTTAATTAACTTTTTCACTTTTATTGTCATTTCTTGTTTTGAATGCTGTGTAAAATCTTTCTAATGCACTTTAAAATGCATTTAAAATACAAAATATAAACTAAATTAGTTTACAAAAAGCATAGTAATTTAGAAGAAGATTTTGAGTACTTGGACAGGGGACACAGCCAGGTATTCACTCCTTTAGTCTATAAGAATGGTACTCTTACAGCTTGCAGACTGTGCTATGGAAATTGCACATATGGCCTTACCTTGATCACATCTTTTCCCATTTTTTATATGCACTATGTCTGAAAATAAATTTTCTCTGCTCTCTCCCTTTCATCTTAATTTTGTTGCCTTCAACCACTTTGCTGCCCTTCTGCTTGTGTCAGTTATTTGCCCATTTTTCTAGATGCATCATATTTAATTGACTGCACATTATCATGTATCCATCTTCAAAAGACTACGTAATTTCAAATGAACTGCTGATGTTAACATCTCATGCTTTCCTTTATTTTTGTGTGTATATATATATATATTTATTTTCATGTTTATATATATCAAAAAATCTTCCCCACACAGGCCCAAAATGCGAGGCAAATAACAGCTCAGTAATGATAAAACAGTAGTTGTGAACGCTTTCGCAATGCTCAACATTGTTTTATCAGACAATTAAACATCAATTAACAACAGTTTACATATACTTAATCTAGTTTAAAGCAGCCAATAGAATACAAAAAATTCCATGGACCCTCCTCCAATATTACAAATTGATTGCTGCTTACAAATAAAAATACTAATTATAAAAACTAAAATAAGTATCAGTATTTTTAAACTAGATTAAGTGTATATAAACTGTTGTTTATTGATGTTTAATTGTCTGATGAAGCAATGGTGAACATTGCGAAACCACTCACAACTACTCTTTATTAAAGTGGTGGATTTTATACGTTTTGTAGATTATTCACCTCTGGTTACCTTCAGCCTCTCGGGTATTTTATCATATTTATATAATATATATATATATATATATATATATATATATATATATATGTTTTTTTATGTGTATCTGTATTTATGTTCATATTTATATATCTGTTAACCAAGTTGGTGTCGGTCAGTCCTTTTCAATCATGATCTGTACCAAAGACAATACAAAGAGTTAGTACAAAAGAAGTCTTCAGCCTACACTCCCAGTGTTGTCCTCTCCATAAAGAGCTAGCAGGATGGTTTGGCAAGGTAAGTTGTAGAAAGGGGAATGAGGTCTGTGATGGTGAGGCACAAGACCTCCAGGTCAATTGCAGTGTCATCAATAGGGACTGAAGTCTGTGATGGTCAGAGGCACAGAAGATCCATGTCACTTGCAGTGTCATATATGTTGCTTGTATCAGTTGCCACGGCTTTTTCCTGATATGTTATAGCAATCCCCATTGTGCTTGGCTACATAATCTGGGAGGCCATACAAAGGTATGTGGAAGATGGTCCCACATAAACAGTTATAGACCTCCCACCTCAGTGCCCACCCACCTGTCTCTTTATTTGTGTATCTAATGACAGTAATCAAAATCGCTACCAATATACACACCTAAGGCATGCCCCTAGTATTCCCCTGCTCCCTCACTAGGGATGGGCACTCAAGTATCAGCCACTCATTCCCATTTTCCCAGCTGCTCCAGATTCCAAGATGTTAAAGGAACTCAGGTCACGTGAAAACTTCAGAAATATATGGCTTCTTATCATAAGATAGAAGCGTAAATTACTGATCATAAGAGTAATGTCAAAGTCCTGCAAACTACAAAAGTCTGAAACCCAAAATCCAGACATAATACTTAATGTATACATGAAGGCAAATATAAAACATGAGTTTGACATGGTAAATAGGCATAGGCGGCCACCTTCCACCGGCCTCCAGGAACTCTTCACATCTCAGACAAAATACATATATTTTCCAGATCCAAGGCTATACATTGCTGCAGACAAGGAATCCACTCATGCATCCATTCTGATGTCTCTGTGGAACATAACGTGGTACAATCTTGCATTCAGAAACCCTAATTTTAGGGAGGAGTGGTAACTAAGTCCTCACATAGGGGATGCATGAAACTTGCATTTGCTTTATAAAGTTCATATTTGCCTTCAGGTATGCATTTAGTATAATTTAAGGACTATGAGTTTCAGGCTTTTGGATTTCAATGTTTTGTAGAGGATAGGAATTAGTTTCTGTTTTAATATAAACAGACATTTAAGCTTCAGACTTGCAAAGAGAGGGGGAGACATAGCATATACAGTTTTGCACATGTTTGTTAGAGTAAGTACTGTAAACAAGATTAAAGAAATTGCAGTATATACAAACAGTTTTATATTTTGTGCAAAGGCAGTATTGATTATCAAGATTGTGAATCTCTATAATTTAAATGGTGACATTACATAATGACCTCTCTAAGTATGATACTGGAGGTTGGAGTTAAGGGGATGATGGAAGTATTTGCATTGAGTAGAGTGTTTTTAGTAAGGCTGTAAAGGTAGATAAGCCAGGGCTGTTCCTGGTTTCAGTAGACCAAAACAGCAGGGGCAAGTCTGGCAAATTATTTTTCATCAGTAGAAAGAGTGAAAACGTCATATTAATGTAAGAGCACTACACTTGTTGGAATTGCAAATAGGATAGGAAGGGTAAGGTGGAAGAGGTGTGTAAGAAAAGACATTTGTAGATCAAAATCAAACACAGAAAAGGGGTCCTTAAATTGATAGTATGTTTGTATTGTTGGGCAGGTTACAGTGGTGTGTCTTTTTGAATACAAGGTTGATAAATCAGCAAATTTCTTTTTTTTTTTCAGTTTTTAGCAATTTGTTGGCGTTTGTAGAATGGTCTAAACGTCTAAGGGAACAGTGCAGTCTAGCTTTAGAATAAGTGTATTATTCACTCTATAATATCTTGTTTTGTGAGAAAATAGATTTGCTATGTGATAAGAGACTTCCAGCTGTTGAGTATCCTGTCTGCAATTTTATCATTGTTTAAGTTGAGAATGGTTTAGTGTTACTCCTGAGTATTTGTATGAATTTGCATGGGTGTTAAGGTTCCTATGCAATCAAAGATGGATTTAGAGTAGTAGTTGGAAAACCTGTGGGTGTTTTCAAAGATCCTGGATTTTCTTTTGTAGAAATTCATAGCATGTTTTTAAGGAAGAAGATACAAATGATACTGAACTTATCCTGAAGTATATTTTGCAGGTCTTTGTTGGTGTACAAGATCTAGGAAGTAAAACATCATAATGAATGACCATGTTTAAACTGATGAAGGTTCTGATGGGACACAGTTGCTGAACAAAGACAACAGAATGGGACTGAGTATGGACCTTTGACACACACCAGATTTAAAAAAGAATATAGAGGATTGTGAACTTAATTTAGGAATTTGACTTGGAATGGTTTGTTCTCTAGGTAAGTGGAAAAACATTTTAGGATAGCAAGGATGGAGTCTATGTTTTTTAGTCGACTTAACTAGTAGGGTAAGGTCACTAGATCTAATCCTTTCTGTAGGTCAACAGAAATAGCTCCTGTCTGTAGACATTTCACCATGTTAGCGAAAAGTATACAGTTATCAATATATAGTGCAATGGAGGTAATGAAGCTGGGGTAATGGGGCAAAAAGTGTATCCATCTCTCTCTCTCTAGTGCGTTTGTGTGTGTGTATATATATATATATATATATATATGTATATATATATATATATATATATATATATATATATATATATATATATATATATATATATATATATATATATATATATATATATATATATATATATATATATATATATATATATACATATATATATATATATATATATATATATATATATATATATATATATATATGGGTCTACTTCATTTCGTTGAAAACTCATTTCATTGAAACTCAAATGACTGGGACCAATTCACTGAAAACTCATTTAATTTAAAGTTATATATGGCCTTTTCCCCACTGTAGTGCAATCCTGGAGTTAGTATATATAGTAAAGGGGGTGTGAAGCCACCCACATAGTTTGGTTAAATGTCTTATGGAAAGAGTTATTTATTGCACTTGTAAGTATCCATCTGATGCTTTAAAACGTTTACAGTATGTGGGGGACTACGCTCCACACCCCCCAATGTGGAGGGCTGTGCCCCCCATACCCCCCTTACTTTATATACTAACTCCAGGATTGCACTACAGTGGGGAAAAGGCCATGTATAACTTTCAACAAAATGAGTTTTCAGTGAAGTG
Source organism: Protopterus annectens (assembly GCF_019279795.1). Taxonomy (NCBI): domain Eukaryota; kingdom Metazoa; phylum Chordata; order Ceratodontiformes; family Protopteridae; genus Protopterus; species Protopterus annectens. Next base: position 439,587,570 of record NC_056749.1, on the reverse strand, counting down.
AGCTTTCAGTGAATTGGTCTCAGGAAACTGACTTTCAGTGAAATGAGTTTTCAACAAAATGAAGAAGACCCGTATATATATATATATATATATATATATATATATATATATATATATATATATATATATATATATATATAATATAGACCCACACACACACACCTTACTTTTACAAATGAGAATGGAATTAAATAATGATGGTGATTTTCCATTCTTCAGAGATAATGCTGATAGCAAAGGAAAGGTTGAATATGTACGACTGGGATGAGAGACACAGGCAGCTGCTTTTTTATGACTCGTGGGCTGAGTTGGAGAAACTAAGAGAATAATTTGGTGGGAATCTTAAAAGGACTTTGTATACTGCATTACTGGATAGAGATGTTCAATTAATAGGCAGGGGAGGGATGTAAGTATTAGTAATATGCTATGACGTGGAGAGTGGCTAAAAGTAGTGGTATGTAATTGCAGAGCTGATAGGTGATGTAGGATTATTGTTTGTTTATTTATTTATTAAATTAAACATTCAGGCCAGTTTTCTTTGAATAAGATAGTTTTTTTGTTCTGCTAGGCAGCAGGCAGTTTTGATGGTTTTAATAGCTTTTCTAGATTGATTTCAATCCCTTAAAGTGATTGTGTTTGATTTTGCATGTCTGTGACCCTAACAGAAGCATGACCTGTACAACTCCCACTGTTGTGCTATAAGCAGGGAGCAAATACACACAGACACACACAAAATCCCTTTTAAGAGACTGCACACAATGTTTCCAAATGTTGGCAGCACTCAAGTCTGCTGCCTGTCTGGCAGCCATGGTAGCTAGCAATTTAAGAACTTTCTGCTAATGTTGCCATGACAGCATACCAGGAAACATTGGCATCATATACTAATGTGGGGAACCCTGTGCAGCAAGTGTTCCTCTTGTCTGGAGCAGCACTGCATCACTATGGGTGTGGAAACTATTGCAGTTGTGGTAGCAGGTTTGCCTGCACTTCCGAAGATTCTATTGCCAGTGTTTTTTCTGCCATGCAAAGATTTTTTTTAAGTTTTTTTTAATGTAGCACTGATGCATTCCTCCAATGTAACTGATAAATGCATTATTGTTGAGAGGGGATTACTGTGGTCACAAGCACTGCAGTAAATCTACACGTGTTGCCTTTGGTTCTATAAGTTGTCCCTTGTGACTAAACTGTACTCGGCTGCATTTGTGTTTGTGAGCTGCATGTGCTCTGGGATGGGGACATTTACATCTGTATTCTCTGCACAGAGAAGAATGTTTACAAAATGGTTAAAAAAATAAATAAATGAATCGCTATGGGCTTGGTATGCCATTATCTGGCATACTGACATTACTCTGTGGCACACAATGTTTAGGAGTAGCACCCAGAATATTTTAAATAGGCCTCAAGTCTTTGTTTCATTCAGGCTATGTGTTTGTGACATGAACAGAGACAGAAGTTGCACTTGCTATTTCTGAATGAGTGCAGTGACTCCTTTATAGGTACTAATGAAAAACAAAAGTGCTGACAGACAATGGTTACATCAAAAAAAGAATACAGTAGTCTCCATTTAACGGACTGCCATGAATTAATAAGTAAGTTTTATTTCTTTTGACAGAAAGAGCCAACAGCTGTGAATGAAATAGGTTAGTGTGGGCTTTTTACAAGATTAGTAGGGAATGAAAGGTAAATGAACTGATAAAGACATTTGCAAGTACAGAAGAGATAAGACATGTGACTTGAGTTAGTTAACAGAAAGACAAGTAATGAGTCATTTGATGACGGTTATCTGGGGTATGTTGGTGATACAATAAGTTGGGAAGGTTAACAGAAATACTCTGATGAGTGCTAGCTAAGTTTGAAGTCCCCCAGTCATGACAAGCTGATATTTCTAAGCCCACTTTAGTCAATCAAAAACTTGGTTGAAGTTTAGAAGAGAGAAGGGAGGGGAATATAGATAGAGGTTATGTATATGTATGTATGATCAGCAATGGTGACTTTAACTAAAACCCTTTTAGCGTATGCTGGCAAAAGGGAGATGGAAGTAGCAATGGCTTCAACATTACAATCTTTCTTTTGTTGAGTAGCATGACTCCTCCACTTATTTTGGTACCAGTGTTGTTACGTCTGTGGTTGCCAAAGTTGTTACACCTATGGGTTGGATATGTTAAGTGTCATATCAGAAAAGAGTGTAACTGTCCTTTAGCCAGGTTTCTAGAAGAGACAATATCTGGACTGCATTGCTTCACCCAGCCATCTGGTTAGTAAACTCTGGCAGTTAAGGTAAACAGTAAACAGGTGTTTGTGGTGATTACTTTGGGAGTCCGAGTAAGGAGGAATAAGATATATATAGTTGATGTTGAAAAAGGATTAAAGCTTTTATCTCCAGCAGTTAGTAGCTTAAGAATCTGAATGCAGTAGGATAAGGATTTCCTGTAATGTAAAGAAGCAGAAAGTAGGACAAATTGTGAATTGTGGTAAAATGTGAAAACAAAAAATGTCTTGTGCATAGTGCCATTATCTGGACTTTTTTTGCTGAAATACAAGAACTCAGGGTACTTGCGTATTATCATAACCACATTCTAAACGACATCTTACTTTTCTGTAATTTCGCAGAATATGCTGATGTTTACCTCATAATTTTCGGGTTGTTCCTAATAAAGTGTTTTGTTTTCTGCCAGTTGTTGAAGATTGAAGTCCCCAATTTTTTGGGGGTTTCCCTAATAAAATGTTTGGTTTTCTGGCAATCGTTGAGGATTGAAGTGCCTAAGTAATGACATGCCTTTGAATGTAGACTTCCTATCATTCAAGAAAATGCATGCTAACACAAACTGTGTTATTGTAGCAGCTTTCCAAGTTTGTACCAGCAATGTCTAAATATTTGTGCCTGTTTTTTCTTTTATCTACCCTGTCCCCCACTATTATGTTTTGGTTTTGGGCAGATGTGTTGAAATCGGAGGTATGTGTAACAGTGTTCGAAAGATACTGTGGTTCATCAGAAACAGAAACTACTCTTGATGTAGCTCATCAAACTTCTGCCTCCTGATGGCATTATCATTTGCGGGTCTACCAGCATCTTTCTTTCTTGTTTTAACACATATTTTTTATTCTGTTATAAACAACCCTGAAGAATACGAGGAGTTACAGCGAATAAAATGTTGCCATGATCAAACGGCGTTACATAAGAAGTGGAAGAAAATGTTAACTGAAAGCGCAGTTGAATATCAGCAGGAGTTTCTGTAGGAAAAATAAAGATCATACAGTGCGACTTGCATGCTGACTAGCATAACATTTTAAAACATATTCATGTGCTCAGTATCCATATACTTTGTGTTTTAAACATTGCATCCTAAAAAAAGGTGGATGTTCTATCCCAAAGGAAATGATAGCTTGATGAGCTGCCACAATACATCGGCTGTGAGTCGTTTAGAATGTGGTTGCGATAATACGCAAGTACCGAACTGAGTTTTTGAAAATATTCACATTTAATATTTTTCAGTACTCCTGAGGACAGTACTGAAACATCTAGCTGGATGCTGTAGGATGTGTATTTGTAACGGCAGTAATAGATTCTTATTGCGACCCATTTGTTATCATTTCACTGCCTGTATTTCTTCAGAATCCTGACAAGCCATGTGAACATGCCAGTATCCCTTATCAGAATTCTCTGCTGTGTCTGTCTCCACATACCTTGCCTGTCCCATTTGAAATACAACCCTTTCTGAATAGTGAAGGTTATCTTACTAGCTAATTGTAGGATTCGAAGGTGTCTCTGGTTCTGTGGTACAGGCCTTTGTCCATATGTCCTTTCTCCTCTTTCCCTTTGGGTGCATGGTTCTGTGTTCATTTCAGTTTCTGCATGTACTCATATGAGTACATCATCTGTGGCTGGCTGGAAATGCCCCCAGCACCCACCAAGGCAGTAGGTAGCCCCACCTCACATATCCATCAGTGGACAGTCATGTGCTTAACTCTTTCCTTGCAGATTATTCATGAAAAGAGGAGCTTTGAGTTAGTCTCTTGTTACTCCTCCAATAGCCCATTTCCAATCTGATAAATGGAGTGCAGATGGAAACAAGCACTCTCTTGTGATTTAAAAAGTACTCCATTACATTTGTTGTTCCATGGACCACTTACAGTACACACTTATGCTTTCTCTTATCTTCTTAATTAAGTATGCAGAGCACCCTGCACAAACTTTTCTACAAAAATCAAATTTCTTCAGTGGAACTGTTTCACTGATTATAGCATCCCCATTACTTTGTAGCAGGTTTTGAAATGCAGCGCATACAAGAGGTAATGCATAAAGCCATATTTTTTTAGGCGAACATGTCAGGTCACCAGACGTAGTTTAGGTGAACAGAAATACATCAAAGTAAGTTTGCCAAAACATTCAGAGATGGTGGAGTTTGTCTTTAACTCCACTGTTGTGTGACACTGGAGTTGGTATATATATATATATATATATATATATATATATATAAGGATAGGGGGGTGTAGGGTGGCTTTCCACCATCCAAAAATACTTTTTTTGGGATGTTTGCCAAAGACATTTCAGTGAACAATTTTTTATGTATTTATGTTTGCCAAAACTGCCTACAGGAAGTCAACATTAATCATTTTTCTAGTTACTACTAGTATGAAAGCAAATGATTATAAAGCACATTCGTTAACAGAGTTTTTAAATGAGAATCATTAAATTCAAACTGTACTCAACATTCCCTCTTCACCAGTGCCTAAACAATTTTGTAGAATACTTCACAGTACAGTATTAAATGAAACACTGCATGCAATGCACAGTAAGATTACTTTTTGTTAGTACAATGAAATGCGGATTGAAGAAAATCTCTAGTTTAAAAAGTATAAGGCAGTTTGTTTCCTTGATTTCTAACTACAAGAATGCAAGTAAGATTATTTTTGTAAGTAAAGTGATATGCAGATTATGGAAAATCTCTGGGTTAAAAAATATAGGACACCTTATAAATTGATAAACTCAAGCTCGCAAAGATCTAACTCCTTTCAATATTATTGTAGTGAGTTAGCATAAAGCTTTATGACATATTGGCAAAGTCATATAAAATATATTAGCATGGAATGAGATATGAGAGGACCATGTATTCTGAGAACTCAGGGTTTACCAATTTTATTTGTTACTCATCTGAACAGTTCAGTTACTGTGGCAAGGACTGTGAGAAAGGCTCTGTTGTGTAGGCAGACAGCGTGGGAACTGCCCACCCATTTGAATGAGTTTTGACATGCGGATAGTTTGATGCCAGCTTGATGCAGGAGGTACTTCATATGTCACTGAACTGAGCTTTATTCCAGTTGGTTCTGGAGAGTAACCAGCACAATGCATGTCTCAAGTACTACAGATTGTTGCAAAAGTCATGTGCGGAATAGTCTAGAAATCCAGCTGCACTGCATCTGTCAAACAGGGAGAATAACCACATATACTTACTGTTTAGTCACCGGCTTCATCCAAAGTGTTACCTGAAAAAAAGAAATGGCTAAAAATACTGGTGTCCATGGCTGAAGAAGTTTTACTCCATCTGATTTCCACAAGGTTTTCTTCTTGACAATCACATACATGTAAATTAGCAGTGTTATTCAAAGGTATTATTTGAAGGGTATAACAGCAAATATGGAAGCCTGAATGGCTGAAAAACTCTGATTATCCTGAGACAACTGTTGCACACTACCACATATGTTGCACTCTGATACTTGTTTAACATAAATCCAGTACACCTGTACATGCACCCATGTGCCAGTGCACATATGTCTCCCCTTTATCCAATGTAGTCCTTTAATTAGACTTCAAATGTCTTAAAGCAATTGACACAGCACTTAAGTTAAATGCTCTACAGCTATCCTTTATCACTTCAACTTGTCATTTATTTTATTTTATTTATTTGACATTTGTTTACAGGGAAAGTCTGACTGGGTGGGTGCACATTTCCAATGGAAGCCAGGGAGAAAAGCTCCAGAGACAATTAGCATATTATATTAGCTTATTACAGAACGAGTGATGTTCTTCGTTCCACATTGCTGCAGTCCTTACTATTGGGTAGTCCGCTGTCCAGTCAATACCATAATACCAGCTATATGGCAGGCTGACGTCAGGCGGCGAGACTTCCGCGCAGTACGCCAGGGTACGAAATATTTAGTTTCAGACCGAATCAGAGTTGGAACATTTTGGTTTTTCTTGCCTCAGTATTTAACCGGATGTCAGAAAAAGTGAATAACTGTATAAACAGATACCTCATAGGGATTACCATACATTGTGTATACCTTGTTTAGGCTATTAAGAGGAGGTTAGACTGTGCCAGGTTAGTGTTTGGGTTGCAATTATAAAAGCCTAGGGTTGATGAACCCGGTTCTTTAGAAGGCTCAGTGGAGCCAGAGGTTTTGCCAGGAGTTTCTATGGAGTCTCAGGCAGAAACTTTACTGTTACAGGATGTACCTTCTCAGGAGCTAGGCCAGGCTGAGGGGCTTCTCAGGTAACTGTTCTTCCTTAGAGCCTCTCCTTCTGTTGCCAAAACTTCTTTGAGAGGTAGGCCAAGTTCAGCTTCAGTGGGGGCTTCTCCTAGCATTTCGGGTTCTGTACCTAAGAAACATATGCTTAAAATGGCAGAAGATTTGATTACTATGATTAGAGGTTCTATGCCCCTCCTGATAAGAGGCCTAGGGTGGAACCGAGTTTGATAGTTTTGAACAGTGTTCAGAGGCTTCTGAGTCTTCTGCGGAAGATTTGCAGGAGTATCCTCCTTATTTTGATTCTGATGTGGATGATTCCACTCCTACAGCTTCTCCTCCTGAGGATTTCTCATTTTCAGAGACTCTGCATTCCATGAGGGAGCACTTTAAATGGGAAGGCCAGGATTACTCTGATTCCAGGAAAAGGCTTAGGGAATTCTTGTTTTTACCCCAGCATAGGCCCTTAGCTATACCTCCTGTGTTGAATGTGGTGGAAGATGTTTTGCAGAGGCTTCCTGAACCCTGACTCTTTGCCTCCTGCTCCTGTTAAACCTGATAGGTACTATGGGTGCCCGAAGCTCATAAGTATTTGTTTAAGAGTCCTAGGCGGACCCAGAAACTGTTTCACAGGGGCCGAAAGGTGTTAAGGCCTCTGTGGTTAAAAATCCTGTTCCCACTGATAAAGAGGCAAGGGCTTTGGATAGGTGGGGAAAGAAAGTGTATACTTCTTCCACTCTAGCCATGAGAGCGTTGAATTGTCAGTTTCACATGCTAAAATATCAAAATTATCTCCTTTCACAATTGAAATCTAAGGTGGATGCTGTATTGAGTGTAAAGAGTTGCTGGATTTGGTTCATGTGTCTGAACAAGTGGGTAAGCATTCTTTGCAATGTGGTTTTGATGCTGTACAGGCCTCTGGCTGCCACTAGTTCTGTTCTAGGCATGCCTGGTTGAGGGATCAGAATTTAGCTGAGCATGTTAAGACAAGGATTTTGGATGCTCCTTTACAGTCTGATGTGTTGTTTGAAGCAGTTTTAAAGAAAATGGAGGACAAAGCTAAGTCTATGCAAACTGTTAAAGATTTTTAAGTTTAGTAGAAATTGGCCTGCTAAGGGGTGGACATATCCTGTTTATGATTCCCAGTCTAGGGGAACAGGAGTTCACCTGCAAGACTGTCTCTTTTCAAAGAAAATTGGATTTAATTACTCAAGACAGATGGGTGTTGGATATCATTCACCACGGTTACAGGTTTTATTTCCATACATTGCCCCTTTCAAAGGCATGCCCCAGCCCTCCCTCCTCCACAAAGAAAAGAGGCTCACAGCAAATTCTCAGTTACTCCAGATGGGAGACCAATTTTGGATTTATCTCTCCTCAACACTTATCTGGACATTCACCTCTGCTGGGCAAAGATCACTGGATGGTAACTTTAGATCTCAAGGAAGCTTACCTTCATGTGCCTATAAGGCTAAGTTGCAAAATTCTCATTATCAGTTCTCTGCATTGCCGGTTCTGGCTCCAGTGATAGCTTACTTCAGCTACAAGGGAATTCAAATCTATCCTTACTTGGACGACTGCCTGATTCTGGCTCAAGAAAAGGAAGACCTTCTACAGCATCTGGAATATGTTATAGCAGTGCTAAGATGCCTAGGGTATTCTGTGACAAGACATGTGCTTTCTGGGTGTGAGACTGAATACAGCAGCCCAGATGGCCTTTTAACCCTGGACAAACAAAAGAGTCTATCACTTTACTTCCATCAACTATCTCATCAGTCCGTGCTGACTGCAAGGACAGTCCTTCAAGCATTAGGGTTCATGGCATCTTGTATTCTGGTGCTTCCCAATGCCAAACTGCATATGAGGAAGCTACAATGGTATCTCAAAATGTATGGACACAGCACTGCCAGGATTTGGACACTGTCATTCAAATAATACCTTGCCTTCAAAAAGAATTTTAGCTCATCTAAATGGAAAGTGGATACAAGACAAGTGGCCTGCCAGACTACAGCATCTACATATCAACATGAAGGAGATGTTAGCAGTCCAGTTTGCATTAATGGCTTTCAAGGAGTTACTTCTTCCAGGGCAGGTGTTGATTCTAACAGACAACACAACTGTCATGCAGGCAAGCAATGATTTTATGGGAGAGCAACTAACTCTTCAGGCAAGGTTTCTGCCAGGAGCACAGAACTCCTTAGCAGATGTGTTAAGCAGACAAATCATGGATCCCCACGAGTGAAAACTGGATTCATATATATTTCAGAATTGACAGTGTCATGGGGAACTCCAGACATAGATCTGTTCGCTTCTCCACTAAACCACCAGCTGCCAAAGTTTTGCACAGTGGATGCTCTGTCTTTCAGTTGAAAAAAACTTCTGTGTGTGTATTTCCACCTCTGCCTCTTCTTCCAAAGGTGCTATTAAAAGTCAGACAAGACCAACACTGGTACCCATTACTAAGGAGTCTGGTCATGGCCTTTTTACCTTCTCATCTGTTATCATTATCTCAGCAGGACGGTCATCTGCTCAATGTCAAGCTCACTCTCTTCATCTAACAGCCTGGCATATTCTGTGTTGAAACACAGCAGGTCTCAACTTCCTCAACAAGTTTTAAATGTGATTATGGAAGCTAGAAGACCTAGTACAAGGAAAGTGAGAAAAATGGAAGAGATTTTTAATTTGAGTGTGGCTCTTCAATATCTTACTGAGTTATTGGACAAAGGTTTGTCCTTCTCTTCCATTAAGATTCATGCTGCAGCAATTTCAGCTCACTATGATTGTGACCCACCATTGTTTATCCTTTGTTCAAGCAGTTTCTTAGAGGGCCTACCCCTCCCTGCTTGGGATCTTTTTTGTGTTGGAAAAACTTCTACACTAACTTTGAGCCCTAGGGCTACTGCTGAATTGAAATACTTGTCATGGAAGACTGCTTTTCTGTTGGCTATTAATCCTTCCTTTATGCCTAAGGTGGTTTCTGTAGTGGTTTTAAAACCACTACTATTCACCTACACTTTTTTATGCACCCCCCAAAATAAAGGGAAAAGATTTTGCACACTTTAGATGTACAGCATTATCACCCTCCTATCTACTAGTCTAGGGGGGCTGGTTTGCCACAGCTGTTTTGCAAGGCATGTTGTCAGCTCCTACTTCTTTAGGGTTTCTGACATCTGGGGCAAGAAGTAAGGACTGCAGCAATGTGGATCCTCGAACATCTACATTTATGGTAGGTACAAAACTGTACTTTTTCTCATATAAGAAATAGTATACAATAATGGACAGCACATCATGTTTACATATATTAGATGAAACATACTTGCATATTAATTACAGGTATTAGATATCACTAAGGAGGCTATATAAATGAGACAGTGGTCTTTACACTTATATGATTCAGATCAGTATGATTCTGCTTGATAATTACATATTTTTGTTTACTATAATGTTCTTAGTATACATATGTTATGGTACAGGGTTGAGAGAGGAGAGGAAAGTAGGCGATGGAAACATGTTTATTAGTAAAGTGTGGGGTATGGATAGAGAAGAAGCAAAATGGAAAAAAATATTTAGGGGACTATATAGTGATGATAGTGTAAGGTATAGGTTAAAAGAGGCAAGAAATTATCAGTTGTATAAAATATGATAGCAAGATGGAGATAATGTAGTTACAGTTACAAATTAAGGAGCTATTTGATTAATCTGGTGTAGAACATGAGTAGAGCCATGTATTTTTTTTTGATAGTTTTTAAGAGACTTTGTGAATGATTTGAGGGGTCGGTCTGTCTGTCCTTATAGATGTGAACATTGTGTTCCATGTTTTAGCTATGGAGTGACAATACAGAGAATAGCCTGCTGATTTAGTTGGTTTATGAACAGTGAGGTGAACTTGGTTACTTGATCGCAGGGAACATTTAGGGGGAGTGTTTTTATAGTATAGAATTTAAGGCTGGGCGGGTAGCTGGGTAATGAATGATTTCATGTGTGGTAATTAGCTGAATGTATTTTAGATAGATGGGTAGTTTTAGCCAGTTAAGTGTTTTCAATGCAGTGCAGTGGTGGGTACGGCAGTGAGAATTTGATGCAAATCTGGCTATTTTATTGCAGCATTGTTCAAGTTTTTGAGTAAGTGAGATTTGAAGATTAGTGAAGATGGGGGCTCCATAAGAAAGAGAAGGTAGAAGATAACTATGTAGAGGGTGCATCTGGATGTGTAGGTGAGGAAGTTTCTAGCTCTGTTAGAGTAAGCCTAGATTTTGTGTTTTTTTAATGGCATTTTGCATGTGTAAATCAAATTTAAGGTTGTTGTCTAAGATCACGCCTAATAGTTTTGTATTGGTTACCACTTCTATAGTGGTATTACCACGGAAGTATATTTTAAAGTTGTGTTTTTCATGAAACAGAGATTTAGGATAGAAAAGTAACAATTTGGTTTTCTTTGGGTTAAGCAGGAACTGGCAATTTTGTTACCATATTTCAGTGAGAGTGAGGGATTCTTGTATAATTTGGTTGAGGTGTGTATGGCTGTTGGAAGTACATATAAGTGCTGAGTCATCAGTGTATTATATGAGAGAAGCATGTTGTGTGCAAGTGTAGGGAATTTTATGAGGATACTAAAAAGGACAGGACCAAGGACTGATCCTTGTGGGATGCCGGTGTTGACAGGGAGAAAAGGTGATAGCACTGATTACCATGTTACTTATCAGTGGGATAACTCTTGAACCAGTTTACGGTGTTTGGTATTAGACCTTAGGCTGACATTTGCTCTAGTAGTTTAGTGTGGCTGACCATATCAAAGGCCTTTGATAGGTCAAGGAATATGACAGAGACAAGTTGATCGCTATCTCTGACTTTGTTTACTTTATCTGTGAAATCTATAAGAGCTGTAGTTGTGCTATGGGAGGGTCGAAACCATGCTGGATTTGAGACAGAAGTTATTCTTGTTTGAGGTAGTGTAGGAGCTTGTGGAAAACATTTTTCTAAGATTTGAGAGAGGGGGGATAGGATAGCTATTGGTCTAAAATTACTGATGCCTATAGAAGTACCGCCCGGACGAGAATATGTGATTTTTTTCCAGATTTTGGGGACATAGTTTTCCTCTGTGGATCTATTTATTAATATGGATTAACATATGTAAGTAACATATGCTACTTGCTGTTATTTTAAGGAATTCACTGGGTAGATTATTTGCAGAGGCAGATCAGATTTTAATTTGATTAAGATACTGGTTGAAGTGTAAAGTAGGAGGTAATAGTTGTTTGCTGTTTGTGATCTGCAGTACTATGACTAAATTGTTTTGTAATCGATGTTATGCTGTCTACGAAGTAAGTATTAAGCTGTGTTGCAGTATCCAGAGATGTACTATTTGGACATGGATTGGGATTATATATCTGCCCTGGTTGCATTATTTATTTGATGGTTCATAGGTGTTTACTAATCTAACGACCCTAAGGGTCTTTTTATGCCTGGCCATGCATCCTAAATTTCTGACAAGTTCTGATACCCTTGATAAGTGTAAGCATGGGCCTAGGAGATAAACCATTTACAGGCTGACCAGAATTTCTTTTTATTGACTTTGCAATTATATTTGAGGTTTGCTATGGTATAGAGATTATCTGTCTTTTGGCCTGGTTATGAAGACTTTTATATTGTTGGAGGTTTCGTGGGGTTTTGTTTGTCTGCCAGTTTTGTAGTGTTAGTTAACTGGGTGCATCTCTTGTTTTTATTCTTTTTGTTTAAGGTGTTAAGAAATATTGAGTTAAATTTCTCAACGGCATCATCTAGTGGGATATTTCTTAGTATATTTTATTTTATTGAGGAGAGGATATTGTTGAATGTTTGAGGATTAAAATTTGTTGTGTTATGAATAGTTTTTATAGTTTGCTGTTTTGGAGGATTTTGTGTATGACATTTAGTAAAAACAGGGAGATGGTCACTGAGAGGATTTGATAGGGTGCCAAGTGAGGTAAATTTAGTGGGGTCAGATACTAAGATCCAGTCTAGTATGGAATTTTAGTTTTTGCTAAGGTTTTTTGGAGTGTGAATCAATTGCTTGTGTCCAAAAATATTTATGCTAAATTTAGGGGAGGTGGATATATGGTTAGTCCAATTAATATTTACATCTCCTAGTAGGACTGTTTCACGAGGGATGGAAGTTGAGATCCAATGTAGAATGTTTTCTAATACATTGATCTTATTTGCTGGGGGAATATAAAAGGTACTGTTAAGTTCTGGGTTATTGAATTGTGGTATGGGGGCATTATAAGGGATTAGGTTGAGACAATCTGGGTATATTATTGCTACACCACTGCTTTTCTATGTCATTCCAAATTATGTTATACTTTAGTGATACTATTTTGGCATTGCTAATATTTGGTTGTAGCCATGTGTCTGCTATGGCTAAGATACTAGGTTTTGAAAAGCTAGCCAAGCATGGAGTTCTGTGATTTTATTACAAATACTTCTAGAATTTATAGTCATGAAAGTTAGTTGACTATTGTTAGATGGATAAGGTGCTGTTTGATTTTTTAAGTACTTCAGACTTTTGAGATGAGTTTTGTTGGAACTGGATTATGGTGAATATCACCACTGATTAGGATTGATGTCTGTTGGACTAGTGTTTTTAGATATTTTATTAGTGTTATTCTAGTATGGGATGTAATTTTAAGTTTACTTGATGGTACATTGAGTGGTTTAAGTTTGAAATAGAGGTGCAGTGTGTCCTGATAGATGTTGGCTGTTATGATATAAACTTTAGGTGGGGTAGGTTTATCTGGTAGGTACTTAGTTGGGGAGATGATAGTGTGAATCTGGTGCCTTTGGTAATAGGTGAGGTGGCTAAGGCTTAGAAGAAACAAACTAAAGCCTATAGTTAAGCAATTCATACAGTTATTATAACATAATCTGGGAGTGATAGCTATAGGATAAGTAGTTTGGGAGAGAAATTGTGGGTTGTGTAAGTAATATATCTTAGATGGAATAGATAGAAGTTATGTAAGAGGTGTCAAAACCAGTTAGTGGTTATATATGCACTGGAAGTAAGGAAATAGTGATGAAAAGCTGATCTACAGCTAGAAGTGTTGAGTAATAGGGAGCTAAATGATGGAATCATAATGGCTACATGTTTCAGTTGGAAGCGAGGGGTTTAGTATTATTGATTGGGTGTGTCTGGATAGTGAAAATGTAGATGCAATGAGGTGTGTGGGAATTGGGGATAGGGTAGGGGAGTGAAGTGGAACCCGAGTGGAGAGAGGATGGAACAGAGCGGGGGCCCATACTTGGTGTATGCACTTATCTGTTGGGAAGGACTTATTCTGTGAAAGTAAGAATGTTGGTGGTTAATGCATTAGTACAGCATTCAACATTCTAATAGACTATTTCTGTTCAACAAAAAATAAAAAAATGCAATGTGCCTTACAGTAGAGTGAAGCAGCTGGATGGAGAGGAGCTCGTTTGGGTTATGGGGCAGAGAAATGATTTTGAGTTTGTAGCCACAAAGGCAAAAGTAGTTGGAGAACAACTGAGATGAGGGGAGGACCAATCAGGTACTTCAGGACTGCAGTTACCCCCCCCCCCCAAACAGTTGGTTTACCACCAAATACAATCAGTGGGGTAGGATGTTTATGGATACAATGACAAGGTCTTTGAACTCTAAATACCTGATGTGAGTCACAGCATTTACATTTTATTGTTAAGGGCTTTTATTGCCTTTCCAGGGAAATTTTACAGTGCTAGGCTTAAAAAATGTGTTAATTTAAATTTGCCTTCAGCAGTATAAGGCTTGTGGGTGGAAGTGGAGGTGTCCCTCCAGCAGATTCAACACTACAGGATAGAACACACTGATGTAGAAGTGAGGGAAAACAATTAAGTTTAGTCTGATTCTTGGAAACTGACTTACATGGATTTTAACTGAAGGGTATGGCTTCTTTTGTACTTCTGCAACTGAAGGTGGAATTCAGCTGCAGAAGTTCATTTGGTAGTGAGATTCTGTTAATGTTTGCAGCAGCAGTCCGATATTCTGTGTGCTCACTACAAGTAGAGTGAAGCAGCTGGATGGAGAGGAGTTCACTTGGGGCATGCAATTCCTTGCACAGGTCTCCCAGAGCGAATACAATTGTGGTGTATATTTTTGTTTACCTGATCTAATCCTTTTAACATTCTATTACCTTGTGATGTCACAGAGTTATTAAAGAATGAAAGGAAACATTACTAAGTAGTTGTTATGTATAGTATTCACAACTGCATTACATATTTCATTTTGCTAGCATAACAGGCTTCATAATTAAAAGCAAATTTAAGGAAAAATGAATGTGAAGATCAGCTGTCATGTACATTCATTGTAGCAAGCCACAGAAGGTGTTAACAGAAATATATGGAACACTGAAGGCAGCTCTGAATTAGCACCTTGACATTATGCATATGAGGGAGAATACTCAGGATTTAAGAGCTCTAAGCAGAAGAGTAATAAAATATAGATGGATACATGCAGGGAAAATGTCTTGGTATTGCTGAATAAAATATAACATAGAGGTATGTTTAATTCAGCGTGTTATAGCATACATACAGTTTATATCCCAATGCGCACACACACATGCGCACATTTTAGAAAGACCATCTTATAAGTCATGCAAGCTTTTGACTGTTTCATGGCCACGTTCCAGTATATGTGCAACTTGGATAGCTGCCTGCTACTTGAATGAACCTTAAATATGTTGAGTATGAACTGCAAAACTGACTGGCATGAAAGCATTTTGATGTTAAAGAATTAGGCAGGTCAACAAGTTTGCCCTCATAATTACTTTAAAAATACACATCCCTTTTTTATAGCTGTGAGCCTGCAGTGGATTGCTACTTTAAATGGTTTTCTTTTCCTAAATTGTGCATGTTACTCAAGCCAAAGCGAGAGAAGAGGTGATGCCTTTGGAACACGTCAGGATTAGAACAGTTATCCATGTTGCAGAAGTATGCAGCAGTGAACATGAATTACAATGCAGGCATAGCTCTTAACTGTACAGATTTTCGCCTTATATTTGTGGTTAATTTTTCATAACATTGTGGTTTTCTGGCAAACCAGTGGCAAATCATTAAGGATTAAAGTTAGAAAATAATGAGAGACACTTGAGTTTCAGACTCCATACCCTTCAGAAAATTCATGCAAATGCAAAACCTGTTATTCTATTAACTTTCTAAGTTTCTAAGAGCAGTATTTAAAAATGGTCCCTATTTTTGTGCCTTTATCCCACTTTTATTTATGGCTTTGTTTAGATTTCTTGCTTTAAGAGGTATGAATGCAGGCAATGAGTACAGGTACTGACTGTCATCATACTGCAGTGCTATGCAGCTAAGTGTAAGGAAACCCAGGAAGTTTGACAAGGAGCACTGATTTTAGTACAGGGCAGATTTCCACAGATTAAAATCAGTGAAAAGAAAGGAATGTGTGTTCCAAATAAAACTGTCAGAATGGCCAACCCACAGAAAATCAAACCCTAATATCCCAGATAATACTGTATAAGATGCACATAATACTGTCTCACTGAAATGGGAAGAAGCCAAGAAACACTTATTGTCCTGAATCACTGACTTGAATAAGAAAGGAAATAACTAAATAAATGTTTTTAAAGCTTTGACGTGTGATACGGTACAGTAAAAAAAACTGAAATAAAATAGACAAAGCTAGAGTTTTCACTGTGTGATACCCTAAACCTCCTGTAATGGAGATCCATGGGTGTTTCAACTGCAAGGCTTCTGAATATCCTTGACGTTTTACTTTAAGTCTTTACGGTTACATTTAGGCCAAAATGTCAAATCCCACTGGCTGTGGACATGCATGTTTCAGCCTTTTTATTGACCTCATCAACACAGCATAAGTGGATAGTTTGACTATACTTCAGAGACACAGGGTCTTTAAACCCAGCTGATGACCATAAAACTTAATGTGCCTGCAAAGTATCCTAACTAACCTTTAGATCAAAGGGCAAAAAGGTTATACAGACAAACCCTTCAGTAAAAAAATCTGCAAATATATTTCATGGAGGTTTAAGGTATCACACAGTGAAAACTCTAGCTTTGGCTGGGTTTTATGGTGTGGTACAGAAACATCCTAGAAATAGCACCAGCTCTCACACACACACTAGATAACATATTCTGACTAGCAAAATAAATAATTGTGTGCAACTCATTCAAATACTTTTGTTTCACAGTTTTGTGTCAGTTCAGTAGTTGCATTCATAAATGTAGTAATCATACCTCTCAACAGCTTATCACAAGAAATCTGGACAAGGCCTAAGATAATGGTGGCAAAGGCCTACAAATAGGGGGTAAATTTTGAATATTGCTCCTATAAATTTGAAAGTTGATAGATTAACAGGATTTTTGTTAGCATGCATTTCCTGAAGGATATAAAGTCTGAAACTCAAATTTATTTCCTTATTTAGTGACTTCAGTCCTCAGTGATTTGCCAACCCCCCCTAATTTTGTGAGGAACAGACCAAAAATTAGAGACAAAAATCTGGACATTCTGAGAAAATGTGGACAGTTGAGAGGTATGGTAGTAATTCAGTAAATTTACCACTTTAGCATTCTATTTAATTAGAATGGTATTAGCATAATACTGGGAATATCTCCTTTAATACTTCATGGACACCTCTTGGTATACAGGATGTTGCTTCAATTTTTTGGTCCCTTTGGCAAAGATCGCCATCTGCAAATAATCAGTGCCTCTCTCACGCCCCCCCCCCCAACCTGACTTACCACTCCCTGGATTGGGATCACCAACTTGGGGTTACAGCTGCCAGACCATTCAAACATCTTTGGGAGGGGAGAGAGAGGAGACTGACCCCATGTCATCTGCTGCAGACAGCATGACCTTTTTGTATGCCCTAAACATCTTAGAGGGGAGGGCTGTGCAATGATTTAAGCATATACCTAGGAGTGCTACTGTCCATGATGTGCTGATAATCTGTCCTTCACTCTGTGCACAAGTGTCTCTGAGACAGTAATGCCACTCTCCAGCTTCCACTAGAGAGTGGCATTGTGCCACCAAACCCCATCATGATAGTTGAGCTGGTTGATGGCCACTTAAGTTCCACCCCCCCCCTCCAGCTAGGCCTTCTCTTTCCCAGGTCACTGTTACATACCAGATCACTGTCACCAGAGTCACAGGCAGACATCCTGCAACAGAGCAAGCAGGCTACCTACAGGATGATACTTTACAACTGTTTTATATATGTAGTTTTTCTTCCACAGTTAAAAAATTAAACATTTTTTCCAAATTTAGCACTTGTATTCTCATAATTTTTTAACTATCTGCTGCATATTAGGAATAAGACACTCAGGGGTGAACTATATTTTAGGATATAAACACTAATGTGTGTATGGAATTTAGCCTCACCCCATGCATCTTAGTGCACCTGAGGTATACAGCACACCCTGTTGATTCTTATTCCATAATGGTATAGAAATCTGCATGTGTAATTAGGGTTTATGGTTCGCTTCCTTTGTAAGGTACGCATCTGTAAAAGGAAAAAACTTCAAAGATCAATGCACGTTAGGTTCAAGCAAGGCACCCTTTATTACTTGCAGCAAGGAGACAAAGCATGTAGGTACAGGATTTGTCTGGCTCTTTGGTGATCAGTATATTATTCTTATACAGTTCTCTTCATGTCATACAGAAAATGTTACTATTCTATTGCTGACGTAGTTGGACACAGCTTTCTGTATGTTTCACAGAAAATGTTACCAGACTTATTGCTGACATGGTCAGATTATTTGCTGTCTTGCAAAAACATTTTGAGAAAAACAACCTGGCCTTGGGCTTATTTTATCCCACCTTAACTTTTCAATTCTTCAGTTGTACAGTTCTAATACATGTGTTACATTTTGTCTAGATTCAAGGTACATTTCTAGCTTTGGTACAAGTAATGCTGACTATGGTTTATACTTTCAAGCATCTATTGTTTTCTTTATCAAAGCTTCTAGCAGCTGCATAAGCAGTCTTTTTGTTAAGTTTCATGACATTAGCAGAAATGAAATGTCTCTTGTTATTTTCATGACATTAGCAGAAATGAAATGTCTCTTGTTAAGTTTCTAATAGCTGTGCAGATTCATGCAGTGTGAACAGAATAAATGTATTAACCCTTTTAAACCTCGAATGCACTAAGCATGCATATTTTCTATTATATATTTTTCTAACAACATCTACATGTGGATAATTTTGGAACATTTGATCTGAATGATACAAAATGTTGTGAACAAATTCATTCAGGGCAGTAATAATAATGTACCTAAATGCTTGTGGTGCAGCCTACTGGGTTATGAGTGTGCCAACATACAAAAGAATGCAATAACTCACATGCAGAGGACAACATGCATTATTTGCCATATAGTCCAAATAATTCTAGCTTACAGTGACTACATTTGCAGTATATGTCCCAGGTCATGGACTGATACTACCTGAAAAGAAAAACAAAATAAATGGATAAAATGTGCATACCAAGCTACCAAAAATATAATTTAGTTTGTCTGGCAAGTTCTTAAAACAATGCATTTCCTAAAAGTCCATTTACTGTTAAAATCATATGAAGGGGCTCTCTTGCAGCTATGAAAAAGAACTGAACAGAAGAGTTTGTAGGTGGCAAAACAGTTCTAGGAAGTTTGTCTTGACAAATTAGAGAACTGCACATAAAAAGTGCTTACAAAATCATTCAGAAGATAAAGGGATGGTCTTTGGCAGAGACCCGAGTGATCCAGTATGCATAATTCTTGAGACTGCCTACAGAAGAAGGAAAAGAAAAATAAATAGTGCAGTGGTACTGAAATAGTTTTGGGAGTGAGTCTTTCCTTCGTAGAACTGCCAGCATCATGAAGACTAGGCCACCTTAGGCAAGAATCTGACATATTTAGTGTGCTTTTGTTACTGTGAAGTAGCACAAAGTAAAAGCAAAGGGATCTCATGGGTGGTGAAGCAATGTAAATAAATAAATAAACAAACAAGCTCCTTAATGAAACATACATAAAACAGAACAGTCATCCTCAGCAAATTTGTCCACTGATGTCATGTAACCATAATATCATTGTAGGGACACACCTGGTGCATTGTGTAGCTATTGTAAAAAAAAAAAAAAGAGGCTTGGTATGTTGAATAAGAAAGTATCACTTCTTGTATTTTACATTGTAATTAAAAAAGAAAAAAAATCATGATAGGTGTTCTAAGGAAAGGATGGTTATACTACAAAACGTGGGACAAACAGTAGCCATTCTGTTGGTGAAGGTGCAGGTAGTGGCAGATTATAATTGGGGCAAAACTGGTGGTTGTCTGGTATGGCTAGCTAACAAAAAAAATCCAGCTATAGATGACACCACTGAATAAAAAAATAAATGCCTCCATTCCTGATGTCTTCTCTTCAAGGTAGTGGAGGAGGTTCCATACCCCACAGTACAACCAACAGTAGCACAGAATTTACTTTGCACAGGAAAGGAGCATGTTGGATTCCACCGGCCACACACTGCCCCCACAGTACAGGAAATGAGTAGTACTTGAAGTAAAGCTTCACATTTACTTGCAAATGGTACTGAAAGGATTTTTTTTTTACTTGGATCAGCAGCTAGAAATAAGTAAGTGTGTGTGTGTGTGTGTGTGTGTGTGTGTGTGTGTGTGTGTGTGTGTGTGTGTGTGTGTGTGTGTGTGTGTGTGTGTTCCATTTATAGAGATCACTGTCTGGTTAAGGGACTTGCACACAGCGAGTAGAATCAAACTTTGTATCTTTAACTACACAAGACAGTTCATTAACAACTTAGAACCGTAATCCTCCACAGCAGCTTCTTTGTGCCTTCTGCTGTCTGTTTCTAGAAGCTGGTGCAGTTCTTCTGACACTTTGTTCTTTGTCATTGCGACTACTTTCTTAGCTTCCTTGTTAGCCAATCAGTGTTCTTTCTTAGCCATGTTTGTATTTTCCATATCCCTCTTCTTCCTGCACTATTTCTTTCTTTTGATAACTTCCTGGATTGTTGAATTCCAGTACCAACTTTTATGTCTAACTGCAATGCAGATTTAATTTTCATGCATTAAGTTTTTCAGTTCTGAGGATGATAACTACAGTCCTTGTAATTGCAACAGGCATGCATTTCTTTTTTAGGCAGGAGTTATATTTTATTTCATATTTAGAGTAACTACTTCATTAGTACAGAGGGCATATTGTACTCTTAAGTCATTCATTGATTATTTTCTGACACACCTTTTATCCTATTCAGGGCTAGGGGAGCCTATCCTGATATTTCATGGATGTAAGCAGAGTACCATTCCTGAATGAGGTGTTTAAGGCATTGCATCTGGTATCAGTGCTTACTTCACATCTTAACAGTTCACAGAGAGGCTATCCATTACCTCATACTTTGTGGCAGGGAGACATGGGAATTGACATGCTAATCCTGGGTTTTGGTAGGAGCCATGTTTCCTTTTATGTCAGGTGTAAATATTTCATTATGAGAGCAGTCCTTTTCTATATTTCAGCAATATGTGTAGACAAATTTATCACTCAATATATCTTCTGGCTTTAATTGCACAAATTAAATATTGTACGCTAATGTAATTCTCACTAATCTATTTATTCATTTTTCAATACGCAGCTTATCCTGTTCAGAGCTGCAAGAGTTCTGAAACCCATCCTCCTAGAGAGTGTGAGACAGAAAACCAGTCCTGCCTCGATGCACGGGCATACTGTCTCTCACACAAAACCAGTCCAGCCTCGATGCACGGGCATACTGTCTCTCTCTCACAAAACCAGTCCTGCCACAATGCACGGGCATACTGTCTCTCACACAAAACCAGTCCTGCCTCGATGCACGGGCATACTGTCTCTCACACAAAACCAGTCCTGCCTCGATGCACGGGCATACTGTCTCTCTCACAAAACCAGTCCTGCCACAATGCACGGGCATACTGTCTCTCACACAAAACCAGTCCTGCCTCGATGCACGGGCATACTGTCTCTCACACAAAACCAGTCCTGCCTCGATGCACGGGCATACTGTCTCTCACACAAAACCAGTCCTGCCTCGATGCATGGGCATGCTGTCTCTCACACAAAACCAGTCCTGTCACAATGCACTGGCATACTGTCTCTCACACAAAACCAGTCCTGCCTCGATGCACGGGCATACTGTCTCTCACACAAAACCAGTCCTGCCACGATGCACGGACATACAGTCTCTCACACAAAAACAGTCCTGCCGGGATGCATGGACACACTGTCTCTCACACAAAACCAGTCCTGCCTGGATGCATGGACACACTGTCTCTCACATAAAACCAGTCCTGCTGGGATCCATGGACATACTGTCTCTCACACAAAACCAGTCCTGCCGGGATGCATGGACATACTGTCTCTCACAATTGCCACACACTAATAAACACTTAAATGATTACTTATTCACCTTACAGCATGGCTTTGGCATACTGACGGATACTGCAGCACCCAGCAACCACCCCCCACAAGGACTTGCATATGCCTAACAGAAAGCAGTCCAGGTAAGAAACAACGTAGTTCACCAAGAGCTATGATTTAGCAACTCTGATTTTTGCATTACTGTGCTGACTAAAGGTATTTTAAGGGTAGGAAATTTATATATCTATATTAATTTTAAAATCATAACTTTTTATGATTCTACATAAACACTAAAGAAAAGAACACATTTCTATATCTGCTTTGGTAACATACTGGGTGCCAAAAAACTTGCCACCAGGTCTTAAGAGAGTTAAGATCTCTCTGTGCCAAGGGTGCCTGCAGGCAGGTGCAAGGGGGTGCACTTGCACCCCCCCCCCCTTGGATTTTCTGTGATGATTTGTTGAAATCGAAAAAAGTACTGGCAAAAACCATACATTTTTCGATTTCAACTTACTTTTTTTTCCTTCTGTGAAGCCTCCATCGTTCGGAGGAGATGTTATTGGAGGTTGCAGTCACATGATGCATATGACGAACCCCGTTTCCTCCTCAAACTACATCTCTGTCTCTGACCATTTACAGTTGTGTTACTGCATAGAGTTTGGATGAGGATGACAGTGAGCGGCAGATAGAGTGGAATGTTTATTTGTGACCAGAAAGAGCTCAGCTCAGTAGTTCAGATTACTGGATTTGTCATGTGGTGGTGTGCAACACTTAGTTGCGAAATTAAGGTACATTGATCATAGACAGGGAGTCGGAGACAAGAAAGAAGCTCCTGGTAATTTTTTTTCTTACACTGAATGGCAGCTTCCAGCATGGCGCCAAAATGAGAAAGTGGCGCACTTGAGACTTCAGTGTCAGTAGTTTCCCATAGTGCCCTCCCCATTCCCAATTCCATCCCATCCTAATGCCTGTACTGCAGACAGTTCCTGAGGCTAACAGCTTCTCCGCCACATCCACAATGTGGTGCCCAACTGCCTGGCTGTACGTACGTTTAATTTACTTGCCTATGGTCTTTTGGCCTTTCAAGTTCCAGGAGGTGGTTCTGATGTTTGGTAGAGACTGGAGTGGAGGAGAGAGCCATACACTTCACTAAATTCATAAATGACCTGTTTGGCCAGAGACACTCTTGTCAGGATTGCTTCTCCCTGATTCTGTGGTGTGATGAGAGTTGTATAAGAAAGGAAACTAAGTTTAACCTTTGTACCTCACTTAGTTTGAGTCACATGATATTCTATAGCACAATTCAATATTTCCTAGAGAATAGTTATTATTCTAAGAAAAAATAAACATTTTGTCATATAGACCATTATTCCACTAGCTGTTAGAGCTTGCTACATGCCTTAGCCATCTTTTAGATTATTAGTTTATATCACTGCTGTATTTGTTTCTGTTTGATAACTGTCAGTATCTCCTTTCATCATAGGTCGTATTTGGTACAGTTCAGATGCATGATTTTGTATGTCACAATAAGGTGGCACAGCAGTTTGGAGATTTGAATCACTGTCTCACAGGTCTTGGTTTTGACTTGGGGTGCCCTATATGTGAAATCTGCAGGTCCAATCTGTGAGCAGTTACTGCCTTTTAGTGGGGCCTTTAGTTTCCTCTCACATCCCAAACGTATATTAATACATTGTAGGTGTGTATACGTGCAAACGAACTGTGTTGGACATGCTGATAAGAGAATTAGTGATTCTCCAAACTACTGTGTGTGTGTGTGTGTATATAAGAGGAAGGTAGCATACCCCTCTGCTGTCTAGATTTTTGTCCCATATTCCTCCTAAAAAGGATTTCAGTTGCTAAACAGTGACAGACATTTTAAGTTTTAGTTGTCATATCCTTTAAAAAATGCATACTAACACAAATCCTGTTATTCTAGCAATTTTATAAGTTCATGAGAGCAATATTTATAATCTGACAGTCCCTAGGTGTGTGAGTGAGTGAGTGAGTGAGTGAGTGAGTGAGTGAGTGAGTGAGTGAGTGAGTGAGTGAGTGAGTGAGTGAAATGCCCTACTTAGAGTTAGCAGGTGGAATTTATTTTCAAGGAGTTGTGAGCTTCAAGGGAAGAGACGTCTACTGCTTCTCATGCTAAATCTGCTTAAAATGTGCAACTGTTTTGTTTAGCAAATGGTATCATTATTGTGGTATACAATTTTAAAGCAGTGTTAGTAGCACAGCAGGTAGCATGCTTGCATTTTGATGCAGAGGGCTGTAGGTTCTACTCCCACAGCATGCAGATTTGCATTTTAAGGGTGTGTAGTACTGCAGTCCTTAGTATGTCCTCCTTTGGATGAAGTGCCTAGTAACCTTGAACCTCATTTTCAGCTTGTCACCCTTTCCCTATTACAATTTACCAGCTTACCATTTCTTTTAATGTAACATAGGCAATTTATTCTTCAAGGGGAACAAGCACTGAATTTGTAGCTGAAACACTGAAATATAAGTTTTCTAGCAACAACCTCTTCATTAGTTTCAGATCTTTTTAATGTGGAATTATTCAGATGACTTACTTCTGCAGAGATTGTACATATTGACTGATATTGGTGGATTGTAATGACAGAAGTTTGAGTGGCTTTTTATGGTTGAAATGTTCTGAACAGTTTGTCATTACTGGTCCATATGTTTTGTTTCATTGCTTACTGAAAAATGTTCAAAAATGTAAATTTAAAACACTCTAATAAGTGGTGTGGTGCTATATTATACAAGGGATATAATTAAATTATTATATATTATAATTAATACAATCAGGAAGGTGAATCACCAAACTTTTGCATGGTCCTAAAAATGTGTGCAAGGGGGCCTATGATTTGAAAACAGCCCAAAGGTAAACTTAACCCGCCACTGCCCAGATGCATTCTTTCTGAATGTGGGTTTCAGTGCTGTTTCAGTGAATGTGAGTTTCAAGGGCATAGCAATGTTAATGCTAAGTCTGTTTTCATTGTAAGACTATTCCTTTGTTTAGCAAATGTCTCAGTGTTTGTGCTATAAAATTTGAAATAAAAGTTGTAAATTAAATCCGAATATCTGTAGTCATTGTAGAAATAAAGTATAAAACAGTATGTATACTGAGAGTTTTGAACAATGTTTATAGCAAATGGGGAGAAATAGCCAAGTAATGGGACACTGGAATGGCTTTGTGGGGGGGGGGGGGGGGGGCTCTGCATTTGTACCCCCATGCAAAAAACCCTGCGGGCTCCCTTGCTCAGTGTATCTTTTTTCTTCCTTTCTACAGACTTCAGATGCTTCTGTAGTTGCTAAAACCTTTAGTCTTTATTAGGTAAACTGCAGACCGTTTTATATTCCTTAAAATGAAACCAATAAAACTTGAAAGTATTTTGGACTTTATGGCACAACTACATAGATTAGTAGAGTATAACCAGCTTGCAGAAGCGCCAGAAGATATATTGAGTGATAAATTTGTCTATCCATATTGCTGAGATATATACAAGGACTGCTGTCAAAGGAAGACTTGGCACTTGGCCTAGCATTATTGAAGCCACACCAATGAAACTAGTAATCGATGACAAATCAAAATTTCATCTGGATAAAGATGGGTGACCTATCCTCTGAATAAAATGAGCGGTTGTAAGTGGTATTAATTCTAAAAATCAAGCTTTTTCTAGTGTGCCATAATGTTGCATTAAGCAGGCATGCCTTGATTTAAACAAAAAAGACTGAAGAAGATCTAACACTGAGACTCTCCACCAAGAAGTGATAAAATTGAAGTTTATGACTGACTCAGAATGCAATGCATTGTAAATCAAAATGTGCATAGAAATGCTGAATGCTGAAAGTCAGAAACAACATGGAATTGGATATACATCATAAATACTATTTTCCTGATATGTTTTAAGCTGCATAGTATGAACTGAAATGTTTAAGAAATTATTTGGATCAGAAGTGATAGGAGTGAAACTTTGTGTAGAGCTGGACAGAAGAGCTGCTTTGTCTTTGATTTTTGTGCAACAGTATTAGAAGTTGTTTTCATGAATACCATAGGATAAACTATGCATGGAGAGAAGAGATCTCAGACAGGCAAAATAACATGATATGACTTGTAAAGACAAAGATTACTGCAAACTGGCTCCATGGCTTCCCACTAATGTGCAAATCTGCAGCTACAACCCATTGACTGGAATCATACTGGCAGGAAAATGACCACAGCTGCAAGAGTTACAGTGGCTAAAAAAAAAACGTAGGGCACACAGTGGAAGATCTCAAAACTTAGAAATGCTTCTTAGCATATCCTCTATGTATCAGAAAGCATGTCACTAGGGGTAACATACTACTATCTCAATAACAGAGGGTTGCAGTGTATGGAGAGTTATCTAGAGGGGAGTCACTCTGTAATTACCCCCAATTACCTTGAAATGAGATAGCTGCACTATGCACATAACTGTTGCACATGTGCAATATGGAATGCACCCCACTGTCATTGTTATGTAGACCCCTGTACTGTGTTGTGCCCTACATCCGTGATTTTGAATTTTCTGCCTAAGTCAGAAATGTCACCACACATCTTGACTGTGTCATACGGTATGTTGGTACTTTTGTAACTAGTACTGTTTCATGTCCATGCAGTCAGAGAGTCGCTGTAGAACTCAGATAATTTAATGACTGCTGCAGGACCTAGTAATCACTTTGTGCCTGGCTCATTGAGGTATTGTTACAGGGATTTGTATTCGCCAATCTGGATTTCGACAGGTTAACTAGACACCACACCCCCTGGTTCTGAAGGGATAATACAGAGAGTTAACTTGTATATATGTGACATAACACAAGTGGATCAGTTTTATATCCTAAGCGGTGGTTAGAAAAAATATATATTCTAAAGAATGGTTAGAAAAAAGTCATACTGGGTTTTCACTCTTTCAAGAAGCTTTAGGTGCTACCAAGGGAGAATAGCAAACTTGCTATGGCTTAGAAAGGGTCATGTTTATTAGAAGGCAAAACAAGTCTTTGACAATTAAATGGGAATATTGAAAAGCATAACTGGAAATGTTAAACAGCAAAATGACCAAAATTCTTTAATGCTCTTTGCTCATAGACCCTGTAGCAGAAGTATGGTATATCCTGCAACATAGTATGTGGTGACTATAGCCCTCTCATTTCGTTTTATGCAAGCTTTTTTTTTTTCTAATCCAGAAAAACACAGCTGTATTTCTTGAAATAAAATCTTCTATAATTTGGGCAAATATGGAACAAAATAAATTTCTTGTTCTTTTTTAATATTCTGTCTTACATTTATGATATAAGTAATAGGTTCATAGGTTTATACTAGGCTATCTGCCCTAAGGCATTTATAAGCCTAGCCCAAATTTTTGTGGCTTACGCCACCCCTTATATGAAAAAATACTGTGCCCATTAGTTTGTTGTGCCTCTGTCCAGCAGTGACACAGAGATGATTCCCAGGGTAAACCTACGATCTCCCATCCACAGGTCAAGATTTCTCTTGAACAGAGCCAGCGAGGTGCTCTGCCTCACATGGACCGGGATTTTATTCCACAGCATAGGGAGTCTCTGAATGATAAATCTATCCCTCCAGCACGTCCTATTTATGTCCGTGCTAAGGTTTAAGTCGCTTGCTCTAGTGGTTTTGGTGGATTTGGATTTTTTGAGGTGGAGCATGTCCATTAATTCTGGGTTGGACATGGCCTTGTATGTCAGGCACATGTCACCTCTGAGCAGACGGTATGCGACTGAATAGAGCTGGAGTTTCTTCAATCTGGCAGCATATGACAGATTTTGGAGTCCCTTTATCCTTTTGGTGAGGAACTTTTGGGGTCTCTCCAGTTGCTGCAGATGTCGGGTGAGATACATCCCGAATGGGGCATTGTACTCGATCATTGGTCTGATAAGTGAAGAGTACAGGGGAACAATGACCTCACTAGATCTGGATGTGAATCCCTTCATGATCAGGTGGGCAATGTAGAAGGTCTTTCTAACCACTTTAGCAACGTGAGTGTCAAAAGAAAGGCCACTGTCAACCTGGGTCCCCAGGTCCCTGATAACCTCTTCTGTGCTTAGTGGATTGCCACCTATATGGTAGCTTGGGGTTACCTTGTTTTTCCCGAAGGGTATGACTATACATTTTTTGGCTTTTAACTTCAGGCCATGGCTCTGGCACCAGCTGTCTGTTTCCGTGAGTCCCTTCTGAAGGATATCCGTGTCCGACGCACTTTCCACTATGGCGCCCAGTTTGCAGTCGTCTGCAAACTCTGTCAGCCAAAGTCCTCCCATGTTGGCCTGTACTTCTGAGAAGTAGATGCCGAACAATAGGGGGCCAAGGACCGAGCCCTGTGGGACAACACTTGTGACCGGCTTGGAGTCTGACATAGCGCCAGCAACTCTAACCCTGTGGGTTCTGTCCTTAAGCCAGTTTGCAACCCATCTTGTGACATATGGGTTTACATTTAAGCTGGTAAGTTTTTCTACAATACCCGAGTGGGGTATTGTGTCGAAAGCCTTTGCAAGGTCAAGGTAGGCTGTATGGACTGCCTTTCCCTCATCAATGGCCTTGGTGACTGTTTCGAAGAAGTCGACCAAGTTCAAAAGGCATGATCTTCCCTTGACGAAGCCAAACTGGGTCGGGTCCAATGTCTGCAAGTCCCCTATAGCTTTGTTTATGAGCTCTATTATGATCCTCTCCATAGCTTTGCAGACTAGACTTGTTAAGCTTATGGGGCGGTAATTACCAGGGTCCATAGAGGCACCGCCTTTGTGGAGTGGGACCACAGTTGCCGTACGCCACTCCTTGGGCACGTATCCTGTGGTAAGGCTGAGATTAAACAGCTACCTTATGTGCATGTTTAATTCCTCATTTAGCTCGTGTAGCACACAGCCGGGGACACCATCTGGTCCCATTGATCCTGTGTTTTTAGCTTTAGAGAGAGCAGCTTTCACCTGCGCATTTGAGATGTCTGGGAGGCTACACTCCACTGGGATAGTTCTCTCTCCTTTGGGGGGGGGTGGAGAGGGGGGTGAAGTTTGCACTGAACCTGTCTGCCAGTATGTTGGCAATGTCTGTGGGTTCAGTGATTTTTGTATCATTTTGGACTAATTCTGAGAATATCTGGGAGTTTCCACCCAGGTTCCTAACATAGCTGAAAAAGGCCTTATGATTGTCCTTTGAATCCATGGCAATTTTTCTCTCAAAATTGGCCTTAGTTGATTTTATGAGTGCTCGTATTTTTTTTTACTGATAATGATCAGGGGTGACTTCCCTTTTATGGATTTTGTTCCATCATGTAATAGCTTTCTCCTCTTATTGTAAAGTTTGTTAATGGCTGGGGTCCACCAGACTGGACGTTTGCCCTTTGTGGAAAGAGTCTTGGTTTTATTTGGGATTGCCTGATCCATGCAGTCCTGGAGGTGTTCATAGAAGGCATTTGTAAGGACTTCCGCAGCTTAGGTTGTGGTTTCCACTGGCTCAGGGGCCTTGAAGGATACCACACCAGTCTTGAGTAGTGTGAAGTTTGCTTTTAATGGAGAAGATAGCAAAAGCAGACTCTATTGTAAAGTCTATGGGAATGTGTTTTACATCTATTATTATTTATCTTGTGTTTAATTTTGTAAATAATCAGAGGCATCAGTTATATGACAAGAGCCACATAATCCCACTACTAAAGTCACTGGTACATAACATAGTTAACGTGACACAGAAGTGTACATGATTTAATCTTTGTCACACTGAATACAAAGTGATGCACACAAAATGTTTTTTGTTGTGTGCTATTGCTACTAGAACACAGTCATGCATCAGGAAGTGTAACATCCATCCTGTCTTCTGCATCCTAACGTATCGTTTCCTCCAGAATACTTATTAAGTTTTTCTGTTTCACTTATATACACTGTTAAGTAGAATATTTCTGCTATTTGCATCACACTGAAGTCAGATATTCACAAAGTATGTTCTAAGTAAACAAACAAAGTGATGGTTAAAAGCAGTATGTATGTGTGTGTGTGTGTGTGTGTGTGTGTGTGTGTGTATATATATATATATATATATATATATATATATATATATATATATATCTAGGAAATTTTATTTTTGTGCTCATTGTCAAACTATGACTAACCACCAGTCCATAACAAGAAGTGAAGTTGTCTAACACAGAGCACAAAGACAAAGAGGTTTTTGGCTGTAGTGCTGTTCAGCTGATGTTATACCACAGGGCAGCACATTTCTTTTTCATATGACAAGATGTTGAGTGCTTACAGACTGGTGTCTCACTCTGATCAGCCTATAAAGTGGTGGAAGGTCAGGGTGAAGGGGTTCAAGTTCTTTAATGTCCGATCATCCAAGCTGAATGAAACTACTACAATAATCAGTCGACATTCACAACATTAGAAATGAATTGTACAATAGTTGAAACCACCATATATCACACAAATATGGTCCAATATTGGCAGCAGAACTTGGTTTGCTTAAACTTTTCATTGATACAAATGAACCGTAACTTCCATTATGTAACCAGCAACCTAGTATCACCATACACAAGACACTCCATATAAGTTAATGGTATCTTTGACACATACATGATGTCTACTCTCCATAAGTCTATTAAACTCTGTGATAACAGTTTGCAGTATAGATATCCAGAAACGCTAATTTTAAACATGCTGACATGGACATGGTATTTATTTTATTTAATATTTTTTCAAGCCTTGTCTAATATCGAAATTCCACAATCCCAAGACTCAAAATCCTGAGGACCAGAATCTCGAGATTGCGGAATCTCGAAAGTAGTGAATGGGGATTGCCGTACAGTGCGGAATGGGAACTTTGCCATTCACTCCAGGAGTTGGTATATTTAAGTTGCAGGGGGTGTGGGAGTTGCAGGGGAGTTTGCCCCCCTGCATACAGGTTAGAATAGTTTGTTGTATGTTTTACTTTTTTTTTTAATGTTCAAAATTCCGCAATCTCGAGATTCTGGTCCTCAGGATTTGAGTTTCGGGATTTTGGAATTTCGATATGCCGTAGTGATCCCTTATAGACACACACGCACATATATCATATTATAGACAACAGATATTTCAAAGACATGCATCTGGAGTGTTTCTCTCCAGGCCTCTGCTGAAAATTGGCTTTGTTCCAAATTAGACTTTCCTGGTAAATAAATGTTAAATAAATAAATAAATAGTGGCCTCTGAATATTTGCCATGCAGCAAAGCAAGTCAGAGGAGGTATTTTATAGTTTAGAACTACAGTAATGAGTTAAGTCCATTCCACTTTGACAGAATGGCATATATCCAAATATGAATGTCGTCTTTTTTCGGCTGCTCCCATTAGGGGTCGCCACAGTGGATCATCTGTTTCCATTCCTTATATATCCAAATATGAATGTACAGTTCATGAAAACTGCACCCACTGACACTAAATTAAGAATTTAATCTATTGAGAAATTGTTATTGGGATGCCATAGCTGAAACCCTGAGTGATCTGCAGTAGTAGTGCTACTAAATGGACTCTCTATATCTTCTCTAAGCAGTCCCTAACAGTTTATGACTCTAGCCAAAAAGATATGTGTATAGCACTGAAAAAAATGTGTAGACCTTATAATGGAAGTTAGGGGAGTAATCACCAGTAACTCAAAACAAGGGTGTGATGAAACTGCCCTACAGTACATTCACCAAAAGTGCCTTGAATGGAGTTTAGAAAATTCATTCATGTAATATGATCCTTTGAAGATGCCTTTCATGCTTTGTGACTTAGGTCAAGGATTAATTCATGCTTGTTTTTACAATCACTCTGAAAAGTGTCATGCTAATTACAAAAGAGTTCTTAAACAGAACTTTGAAAACCATTTAAAAGTTGCCTTTGAATAAAAGGACATTATAGATTGAAGAGCATTTTTAAATTAAGTTTTGTTTCGGCTAGTAAGACGTTATATTTTGAAGTTAAAAAAACAAAAAAGCTTCTTTTTTCAACAAAGAATAACATACATAATCAGAGTGCAGAAAGTTCTACTAAGCACAATTAGTGGTTTACAACATTGTCATGTAAATCAGCTAACTTACACGACATGAATGAATGAAAACTACTATTCAGTGTTTTTTTCACAAAGTCTGTATTGTTGGACTAGACTGCAGCATACCCTTAGGTGAAATGGCATCCTAGGCAAATGACTGCATAGCATACACCCCACTGTCCCCCCAAACTCTAATTTTCTCCTCCATCCTGGCTTCTTCACATTGGAAGAAATAGCCAGGCTACCAGTAGCCATGAGAGTTCTGGATGTTCTGCAGTGCATTTTTTTTTTTAGCTTTTTTCCAACCTTTTATTCAAGTGAGGGCCTGAGCAAAAAAAAATATTTATGGAAAGAATTCAGTCTAATTTATTTTTCTTTCAAGGAAGAAATAAGTAGTATCCAAAGCTCAGTGTTGAACACTGTCAAAATATCTGTTTACAATAAACGAGAAGAGAGATGCTTGCAATAATGCATTAATTACAAATGGGAGTAGTACCTCCCTCCTTATAGCCTCAGAAAAGGAGAAGATAGCCACCTTATGTATATCTTTCTAGTGGTAGATTGAGAGGAAAGTGCACATAGCCACAGTCATGTATTTCAAGCCATTAGACAGTATAAAAGGCATGCCTCCTTACTCTTCCCCACAAGTAACCACCTGTGCATAAGACTGATGTTTGATTATGAGTGAAGTAAAACAAAATAATTACAGTTATGTGTCCAGCTTTTTATCCTAGAAAGCACAGTGCTCCTATACAAGTTATAGTAACTGTCTGTGCACACCTCTTAACTTTGTGAAGTATTTTAAAGTAATATTATACAATTCTTCCTCTAAAACGTGCACGCTGATTGGCCAGCCCAACCAGCGTGCCCGTTGTAAATCCCTCAATATACTAACGGAAAAAGGTCCGGTCGCCTGGACTTTTTCCGTAGTATAAAACTGTCTCGCTATGTTAAAAGAGTTTAACATAGCGACACAGGTTTAAAAAGCAACGCAAATCTCCGTTGCTTTTTAAAGCTGTCTCGCTATGTTAAACTCCTTTAACATAGCGACATAGTTAGTAAAGCAACGTAGATCTTGCGATCTCCGTTGCTTTTTTTTTAAACCTGTCTCGCTATGTTAAATAGGTTAACATAGCGAGACAGCTTTAAAATAAGTAACGGAGATCTCCGTTGCTTATTTTAAAGCTGTCTCGCCATGTTAAACCCATTTAACATAGCGAACAGTAAAAGCCGGAGATCTTGCGTTCTCCGTTGCTTTTGCCCACAGCTCTGATGTACTGCGTAGGCATGCACAGTACATCAGAACTGCCGCGGAATACCAGACAGCTGTGGAAGGGCAGCAAAGAGGCATTATACAATGCCATTATTTAAGAAAAGTAATTATTTCTTTTCTTAAATAATGTCATTATAATAATAACGCCTGGGTGTGGGATAACCACGGTTGTCTTTGTTTGGTCCTCGGCTTCCGGGACCAAACCACGCCAACCGTGGTTAAATCCCGCATTACCCACACCCAGATGTGGGTTATTGCTATAATGATCACAGTGTCCCCCAGCCCCATTACAAGCTATAATGACTTGTGAACATCTCTAAGGCTTGGGATGAAAATTTAAGAAATAATAACATTGTCCCAAGTTCCCCATACAAACTTCAGGCTTTTGGCCACACCTCTGAGCAGGGCCAGTTTAAAGTAAGTGGAGTTCACAGCAGTGGCTACTACTAAGCCTGTGTCAAAATTCACGTGTATAGCTTGGGGTGAGGGGCTAGATGCTCTGTGGGTCTGATTATTTTGTGATGCATTTTATTCTTTATTTTTTGAACGATTACTTATTAACTGTTTTTAATGCTACTCAGGAGTTACACAAGTTATTTATATGACTGGCAATATTGTAGGTGCCCATAGGTAAAAATCAGTGGTATAATTTTTTATAGGCATACTCACAGACTATAGACATGACTTGTCGGGGGCAATGATTTTTCATCGCACACATTGACACCATCTAAGACAAGCCAGGTATGTTCCAAGATGCACACAATTACACACATGCATGCACACATGTTGCTGAATTCCAGTTCACCTAATGCATGTCCTTGGAGTGACGGAGAAAACCAGAGCAAATGGATAAACCAACACAGAAAGAGAGAGGGCATGTAGACTCTACACAGAAAAATCCACAGTCAAAAACTGCAGTATGACATTGCAGTGCTATTTGCCACACCA
The DNA here is from genome assembly GCF_019279795.1 of Protopterus annectens. Classification (NCBI taxonomy): domain Eukaryota; kingdom Metazoa; phylum Chordata; order Ceratodontiformes; family Protopteridae; genus Protopterus; species Protopterus annectens. The sequence goes on along the minus strand of NC_056749.1, from coordinate 439,553,479 downwards.
CCATACCAAACAGCAGTTGTTTTCACATCCATCCGGCTGGACCCCCAGACAAGAATGCATATTTGTTTCAAATAAATTAATCACAATAAAGTGATCTATCTCCTGCCACAGAATTGCAGAATAGTCTTGCAGAGCCAGATTTATGACTGCTTAAATTGAGCAAACGACAAGAGTATCAGTTATTTTCATCTACAAGCAGCTTCTAATAGGTACTTCAAATACAGTTGAGATGTATGAATATCCAAAAAACTGTAAAATATGGTATGGGTACAGAAAATAAGCTTCTATAAGCCTATAAACAACAAAATGTCTGAGACGTGAATACTGACAAAGGTAGAAACAAACTAACAAGCTACCTTACATGTTACACAACATTGTTTGTCAGATCCTCCATACAGCAAACCCTCACTTTGCTGTCAATACTGTTGTGGCCATTACCCCCCATGATTCCATACTTTTCAAACTTTCTGCTTGGTCCCATCCACCACAGTCTAGACAAAAGATCACAGAGCCTCACAGAACTTTGAGGTTATGTGACAAATGGCATAGATAGTAGGTGAGACCAAGCAGATTTGGAAATTAAGAAGACTGCAGCACATTGTTTGGAGGGCACTGCATGTACGGTTGCTTTGAGCATCCCTTAACTGGTGTTATGGCAGGGAGATCAATTGGAACAGTATCTTGGCTAGGTGGCACCCAAGTAGGCTGTCTCCATCGTCTATGTTTAAGGTCGACCATGTCTACCCCTACCCACTGGTGGTCACCTGGCTCACCTTTACCTATGTGTTACTAAGTCAGAATCTGAGACTTTTTTTTTAATTTAAACATCTTTATTAAATTTTCACTTATGACTTAGGCAATCATACATATATATATATATATATATATATATATATATATATATATATATATATATATAAATGAAAACAAACCGTATTGACGTATTTTCAGTTCCAAACATTCTGCATCACTTATTCTATTCATGCCTTCCCATAAACCTTACTACTCAGAAACATTATTCTGCATATATTGTTCCCACAATTCCCATTTTTCTGGATAATTTGCTTCTACCCTTTTCTAAAGATCCTACTTTCAGTTGTTTTATCTCTCTTACTATATTCACTACTTCTAGTACAGTTGGTTTAGACTTCCATGTTCTAGTAATTGCATTTTTGGCAGCCACCATAATTAAACTCAGCAAGGCTGTACTATTTCTAAGCAATTCTGATGCTGTATCACAGTTTAAAAGGATAATGGCCTTGGTTACACCAATTTGCTCACCCATTATTTCTGAAAGAGTAGTTTGCAGGGATTTTTTACAGTCTGCCAACTCATTACACTCCCAAAAATATATTCCCAATTATTTATTTCTTTCTAATTACACCTCCAACATTTGCAGTCTACCTGAGGAAGAATTCTTAGGACTCTGCTTGAGACATAAAAATAGCAATGCAAACACTGCCAACCAAAGATCCTAAATCTTCTAGATGTTGTTGCTTATTTGGGAGATGTACATATATCCTCCCATTACTTATTTGTGAATTGCTTATCCAATCTCTCTTTCTAGTCCTTTCTAACCTCCTCTGATTTATTTCTATACTTATAATGCAGTATTGCATATGCTCTACCAGTTATCCATTTTTAACAGCAACTTTTATTTTTAGATTCTGCTAAAAACTCTACCAGTGCTAGTCTATTGCTTAAGATCACCTTATTTATTTATGTTTGCCTCTGCTCTGATATCAATCCTTAATAGGGAAAGCAGTCTCTAGCCAGCATTCCAAATGTGTTTTTGGCCTCTTTCCACTCTGTTACCTTTTCCTGTCTAATTATTTCCTCCCAATACTTTGGTTCCTTTGCTAGTTTTCTCCAGTAAATTCCTGCTCCCTCTTGCCTATTTTATATACCCCCTAAATGCAGTCATCAATACTGGCAGAATCTCCTATCTCCCTGTGTTGGCTTAGTTCTTAGAATAGTCTGCTACTTTATCAGTATAATATTGTGTGTGATTATTGTTATTCTCCTTAAGGATCTGCATCCAAAAATCTCAGTCTTTCCTTGAGCTTCCTCCCTGTATCATCATCATCACTTTCCACTTTGAATTAAAACTTTCTGCTTGTGCTGCTTATATGAGTCTTAACTGTGCAGCCCTAAAATACCCCTTCAAATCAAGTAATCTCAAAACACCTTGCTCTGTTGGAAGGATGAGTTTAACCCACATGACTCTTGCCCTCTTCCCCTCCAAGATAAATCCTTCAACTCTTTATTAATTGCTATCCACAACTTCTCCCCTGATTGATAAAATTATGCCTGAACTGTATATAAAACTAAAGGGACTAAAACATTTTCACTGCTTGTATCTTGTTATCCATAACATAGAGCTTCCAGTTTCTCAGATTTTGTATTATCTTTTTAGTCTCATCCCACATTTCCTTAGCTGCCATAACAGAATCCTTTTTAATCCATACTCCTAAGAACGTCATCTTATCATGTGCCCATAAATATGGGTATTGCTGAACCAATTCATGTGTGGGTACATAGTTTAGCTATTGCTTTTGTTTTATTTTCATTAATTTTCTATCCCAAAAAGACTTGAAACTGTGTCAGAATGTTACACAACACTGACATGTCTCTCTCTGGTTTTATCAGGTGTAAAAAATATCATCTGCAAATAAAGCCAACTTTTCTTGACTGCCATACTAATTATATCCTTCAATTTCTGGGTCCCTTAGTTTTTTGCCAGTGGTTCTAAGTGTACTGCAAATAACAAAGGGGAAAGAGGATACCTCTGCTTAGTTTCCCTGCTCAAAAACTTAGAGAGGAATCCCCTACTTTAATTTTTGTCTCTGATCCCTCATGTAGTCTCCTAAACATCCTTATGGTTTTATCAGGGAATGCAAATGCTTCCATTTCCCTACTCATAAAATCCCAGCTTACCCTGTTGAATGCTTGAAGACCCATTAACAACAGTGGCATTTGCTTATATTCTGCTTCCATCTGGATCATTATTGTTCTGTTAATGTTGTCAAATGTTTGCCTTCTTTCCAAAAAAAAACACATTGATCCATATCAGTCAATGTTAGCATCACATTTGCCATTATTTTAGCCTTGGTAGACATAAACACTTTATAATCATGGTTTAGGATCAGGTATTACAGCCACTAACACTTTCTTACAGGGTGATGGTTCTTCTCCTTTTAAAATAATGTTAAACAAAACCTACCAGATCTTTTATCACTTTCTTCCCTCCTATCTTCCAACCTTCCACAGGAATACCATCTCTTCCTGGAAACTTTCCTGTAGATTGGTTATGCATCACCATTTGTATCTCATCTCCTTCTATCCTGTGTGTAAATGAGCCTCATCTACCTGTAATCTTGGCATATTTAATTATTCCATAAACATTTCCATTTGTAGTTTTCTTGATTTCCACATCTCTGCTTTATACAGATTTTCATAAAATGTCTGAAGTATTTCTGATACCTCTACAGGATCTCTGGTTATTTTCCGTGTTATAGGCTCCCTGAGCTTGACAACAAGCCTATCTACTTTTCATTGCCTGAGCCATTGCACTAAATGTTTTTGTGCTCTGGAGTTATATTAAAAAGCAGTTGCTTAAAAGCAATCCTTCTAAACTCATGCATCTTATCAAGGTAGTCCCTTATTTTCTCTTAAGTACTCTGCGATTGTATCTGTTCTGTGAGATTTCCTCTATTCTGCAATACTTTAATCTTTTTTAGTCCCTCTGTATAACTCTTGCTATTTCTTAACCATTTCTCTTATTCTTTCCTTTCCACCATATTTTTAAATGCCACTTTAATATTATCCCACTCTCTATCTATATTTTTGGAAGAAATTTCTGTCTTCTCTAATAACTCCCAAATAATTTCACTACCCAGTCCTTAAATTCCTCTCTTTTTGTAAGAAATAGATGGGGAAGCACCAGTGTCTCATTTTTATTTCATTGCCCTGTATTTTTATTATAGTTATTACTGGGACATGATCTGAAATAGTTATTGGATGTGTATTAAAACTTAAAACTAAATGCACATGTTCCTGTGAAATGTAACTTCTGTCTAGCCTAGTCCAGTTTTTGTACCTTAGGGAATAATATGTAAATATTCTCTGAATTCCTACTACTGAATTCACATCTCACCATACCAAATATTTTCATAAATGTATTCAATAATCTACCCTCTTTTGTTACATTTTCTCTTCTAGGCCCCCAGATACATCCTCATTGTTGCAAATCAAATTCCAATCCCCACCTATAAGTGATATTCCCTGCTGAAAGCTGATTATTTTTCCCAGAATTTTCTTAAACTCCACTGTAGTAGTTTTAGGTGGAATATAAATACATACCAACATAATCCTCTTCCCTTGTCCATAGCCCCTTAGTGCTAGAAATCTACTATTATCATCTTATTTCCCCTCTTCTGTCACTATCGGAGCTCCTCTCACAATTAATATATGTACTCACCTTTTCTTTGTCCCAGATATTCCACTGAATAACCATCCTAAAATCCTTTCTTTATCAAATTCATATGCTCAGTTCTTTCCAAATGTGTCTCCTGTAGCATACTTATTTGCACTCTGCATTTTCTAATATAGTATAGGGCCACAGTTGTGCACAGGTTAGCATTGTTTCCTCATAGCAAGAGGTTCTCCCGTTCGATTCTCGGCTAGAGCGCCTTCTGTGTGGAGTCTGCATGTCCTTCCCAAGGTCGAGTGACGTTAAAGACATGCAGGCAGGTGCGAGCATGAATGGGTGTGCCTTCCTTGAAGGTTGGACATCAGGCTGGCAACTCAGCACCGTAAAAATCCACTGCCAATCATTAGTGGACCTGAGTTCCGCTGTGGCGACCTCTAACCAGGAAAAGCTGAAAGACATTGCTATTTTCTAATATAGTACACTACTCTTCCATTTTTCTATATATCTGTGAGACCATTCACATTTGAAGATAATATGGAAAATGACAATATGTTGAGAAGTTATTATTCCCACCTGTTATGTATAACAGCTTTTTTTAAATGTCTAGTTCCAGCTTCTGTGTTACATGCATACACTCATGTTTGGTAGGTTGATCTTTTATACAGTTGTTTCTTGTCATATTTCTTATCATATCTGTTTGAACACACATCACATCTTATAAGAACTTTTGTTTCAATGAAAACCCTCAAACAAAAAAAAAAAAAGAAAAAAAAAACAGAACCTATTAACTTAATCTTCAAATAATGACGTTTAAATCTCCTAATAGGAACAACTGTCCCAGACTGAGAGGCTTGAATTAACTTATAATGAAGATTATCCATGCTAAGACACATGGTACATCCTGTGCTGTCTGTTTTTGTCTTATCTTTTTTCATCTCCCATATGTAGAAAACACCTTGAATACTTTCAGAAATCATCATCTCCTGGCCATTGAAAAAAAAGTATTCTGTATTTATTTCCCCCTTATCAGATTGTTTCCATAAAACCTGAGAACCAGATACGCAGCTGTCATCTACCACAAGCCTTCCACATTGCTCTGTGAAAATTTATGGGCTAGAGGAAAAATTGCGATTATATCCAGTGTTCTTTTATTTATTTGCTTCCCCTTGAAACCTGTTATTAAATCAAGCCAAGGGCCATAAACCAGTCATTCTCCTGTGCAAAACTAAGAAAAAGCATGTGATGATATGGGCAAGTGCCAGCATAGCCAGCTGGAGTTTTGTAAAGAATGATATGTCCTTTGAATATCAGACTGAGTTATACAAGATGCTTGTGTTACAAATGTATTAGAACTGTATGTAATTTTTATATCAAACTGCTTTGTACAGATGCTTGTGCTGAAAATGTATTTATGAGTTTTTTTGTGTTAAAATGTATCAACACTGCATCCTGCTGAAATGAAAAGAAATTAAATGAAAAGAAATGTGCATTTATTATTGCAACTGAATTAAATGTTTGTTTTAATAGAGGACACTGGGACAGCAAATACTGACTTTAAGAAAAATAATGGAAATGTAAATAAGCTGTTAAACCATTACAACGATACCCCACAGTGCTGAGTAGGATCTGAGATGCTGGGTTTGGGAAAGAGCCTTTGTTCATTCAATGAATAGAGGGGAATCCCCAGGCACTGCCATAAACATTTAGATGTGTATTGTAGCCATCCATGCTAAATTCCTGTCTCAACTTCAAAGGGGAATACTGTGAGAACCTAGAGTCAGCTGACCAGATGAGGTAATTCTGCTAGTCCTTTTAGATATTAAAAAGAGAAATTTGAGTATTGAGTATTCTGTTTGGGAAGCCTGACTAGAAAGATCCTCACCAACAGCATATTGCCTTGTTGCAGTAAGTAACTTAACTAAGAAAATTACTCTAGATTCAAGTCAGGAATATAATGAGGCTTAATTTAGAGATTGTTTTTCTTTATTTGTATGAAGCTGTCCATCAATGTTAATTTCAATATTTTCTGTGATTTGAACTCTGGTTTACTGTGAATATATATTCAGTATTTTCATGCTCTTTTATTATTTATTATTAAATATATTTAAAACTTTTATTGTGGCTGGTCCTTGTAGAAAGCATTTAACTTTTGAGAGTACTTATATTTATTTGGTGACACTGTGTGAGCCACTCCAGAAGGTCTAGCCATCTTGGTGAACTACTACCATTTGTGTGTGTGTGTGTGTGTGTGTGTCAGCAACATGGGGCAGGGATATGAAGCACTGGGTTTACAGAAAGGGTGCTGGAGGACTTAGCTTGGACACTCGGCTAAGGGCCTAACTCTACAGCTGTACCAGCAGGGGGTCTTATTGGGGACCTCAAGGAAGACATTTATAGAGACATCCAGACCCCAGGCTGTATGTGTTCCCTGTGTGCTGTTAAGGGAAATTGTACTTGATACAGAGAGGTCTGCATCAGGAAATACTGAATGATTCCAATTGTATTCCAAGTGCACGTCCCTCTCCAGTGTCGGTGGTGAGGATTCAAGCTCCTTGATTACTGGCCCAGCATGGGGACATCACATATTGGTAGCAGTGGTGGGCATCACAAAACATATCAGTTTTTTTCTTATATCATGCTATTTTGTCCAGGCTTTCTTCTCTTTATACATTGCTATGCCCGAATTTCTTAAGAATGAACAAGAAGAAAAAAAGAAAAAGGGAAAAAAAATAGGGGCACCTGTTTACTTCAGTACCCCATTACCCACAAAAATAACTAATAAATCTTTATTTTATCACATGCATGTTATGTATTATAAAAAAAAATACTGTTAAGAATAACATTTTTTTACTTACAATTAACTCTTTCCTTCCTCTTCCCTACTCCTAAATATTCTTCCAAACATTAATGACATGAACTAGGGCATATGCTTTAAGTCCCCTACAAGTTTAGCAAAGTGAAAAAAGTCCAGCATTTTCAAGGTTTTCTTTTTCCATTCCATTTCACAAGTGTAATTAATGCTTTGCAGTCCCAAATGTATTCATCAATTTCCGAGCTGCTGGTTTTCTTCCTGTTGATCTGTTGATTTCCATCTACCATTTCCAGTCTCTGGTTCATTTACAATGTACTTCCCATTCTTCTAGTCAATTCTCATGCTTTTTTCTGTCTCTCAAGAGTTTTTTCTTTGGAACATTAGACAAGGTTTCACTAACATAGTCTCTCTCTCTCTATGGGAGAGAGACGAAGAACCAAAATTCCCTTCTGTTTGATAGTTCACATTTTGTTGAAAAAACTTTTGTATTTCCTCCTTAGCACATTCTGCATTAAAAATGATTTTGACCAACCAATAAAAAATATTCTGAAAATAGCTGGATATAGCAGCTTGAATCTCTGACCTGCTTCTCGACATTCCGATTGCTGGAATAAATTTACTCCTTATTTGCCTAGTGTACAGTGAGTAGTCATTTTCCACAAACAATCTACTGTCTCCCACTTGTAGTACTTTGTCCTTCTGCCGCAGTTTTGTCAGAATCAACTCTTTCTGCTGGTAGGATTGCATCTTTACTATTAAAGGTCTGGGATGCATTCTCATGGCCAGGTTTGGAGCACAATGTCCCCTTTCAATTAACAACTCATGCTGTGGAATACCAGTCCAGTTGCTTATTTGTGCTCTCATAATATTAATACAGTCTGCTTCTTCCAGTTTCTCTGGTATAACAGAAAATCACAGGTTTTTTCTATGTGCTCTGTCCTGTAATTTTGCCATTTTTCGAAACATTCTCCTCTTAAGCGATTTCAAACTCAGCCAGCCTTTTCTTCATTTAGACCTCAGTTTTTGCAGTTTTGTCAGCTCATCCAAATATCTTTTTAAAGCATCTTAAATTTTTTCCATTTATTATTTGAGTTGATATACTCCTTCATTGTTTCATTGATTTTAATCAGCTCTGAGCACATTTGACTTATTTTCTCTAGATAACTGAAAGTCATGTTTTGCACCAAAAATGGAACTTGAACCACTTTTTATTGAACAGCTGCAGAATTCTTACCAACCTGTGTTTTCTCCTTGCATTTTATGATTGATTTTCTTTCAGGTTCTCTGAATTTCATCTAGGCAGTGCACTTACTAGCCAGTTACTGAAGTTTACCCAAAAAGACAAATTCACTGGCTCTCTTTTCTGATTTTCTGTTTTCACACTGAGAGAGCAGAAAGTAAGCTGTTACTCAGTGTGCAGACATCTTGGAAGTCAAGATCTGAGACTGGTTTTATTGTAGCCTGGTCTGTCCTGTCTCCCTTTCCAAATTTCTTAGCTTCATTAATGACTGAAGATCCAGTAACTAAAATTATCTCTTCTTTTACCACATTGGTTCATTCCTCATACCTCACTTCCTTCCTCAGATCACTACCCTCCCCAACTGTAGGATTTTCTTTTGAGCTATTTCACCCTAACTTTTCTGGATGTTTGCCTCCCTTCCCACGCTGTACCTTACCATTTTCCATTCATCTTGTACTTTTCATACAAGCCCTAACTTTTCTGGATGTTTGCCTCCCTCCACATACTGTACCTTACCATTTTCCATTCATCTTGTACTTTTCATACAAGCCCTAAGTTTTCTGGATGTTTGCCTCCCTCCACATGCTGTACCTTACCATTTTCCATTCATCTTGTACTTTTCATACAAGCCCTAACTTTTCTGGATGTTTGCCTCCCTCCACATGCTGTACCTTACCATTTTCCATTCCTCTTGTACTTTTCATACAAGCCCTAACTTTTCTGGATGTTTGCCTCCTCCACATGCTGTACCTTACCATTTTCCATTCCTCTTGTACTTTTCATACAAGCCCTAACTTTTCTGGATGTTTGCCTCCCTCCACATGCTGTACCTTACCATTTTCCATTCCTCTTGTACTTTTCATACAAGCCCTTTCTAATGCGATCTGCTCTCCCTCCTCTTATTACTCTCAGTCTTCCCCTTTTTCTGGTGTGTTCTTTTGTCCTAACATGTCCGCCTCCACCAGATGATTCTCCCCAGGTCTTTCCCATAGTATTTACCATTGTCCCACTTCACTCCCTTCAGTCACCAATCTTCCTTTTTATTTGCCCTCATTTTGTACCTCTAGTGATCTAGTTGTATACTACATGCAGACACTCTACCCTTCTTGGCTCTGTATGACTGTGCTTACCTTCCACTTGCTTCCCTGCACATGTCCTTCTGAGAACCTGTTCCATCTGACTTCATCATTCCATCCTTTCTGGTTTATTTATCCTCCCTGCTAGTTCACTGTGGCTAACACCCCCCCCCCCCAGTGTGGGTTGAGCTGAGTCCATGAATGGCTAATTAGGACTGCAATACACCAGCATTCCTAATAAAAGGCTACAGAAAAAATAGAGTTGCTGCATTACTGGCAGCCATCACACTACTGAGTGTTGGCAATATACAGTGGATATAAAAAGTATACACACCCCTGTTAAAATGCCAGGTTTTTGTGATATAAAAAATGAGACCACAGTAAATAATTTCAAAACTTTTCCCACCTTTAATGAGACCTATAACCTGTACAATTCAATTGAAAAACAAACATCTGTTAAGGGAAAAAATATAAAAAATAAAAAACATACAATAAGCTGGTTGCATAAGTGTGCACACCCTTAAACTAATGCTTTGTTGAAGCAGCTTTTGATTTAATTACAGCATGCAGTCTTCTTGGGTAGGAGTCTATCAGCATGGCACATCATGACTTGGCAATATTTGCCCACTCTTCCTTGCAAAATCGCTCCAAATCTGTCTGATTGAGAGGGCATCTCTTGTGCAAAGCCCTCTACAGGTCACCTCACAGATCTTCTATTGGATTTAAGTCTGGGCTCTGGCTGGGCCATTCCAAAACTTTAATTTTCTTTTGGTAAAGCCATTCTTTTGTTGATTTGGATGTATGCATAGGGTCATTGTTGTGTTAAAGGGGAAATTCCTCTTCAGCTTCAGCTTTCTAGCAGACCCTGAAAGTTTTGGGCCAAAGGTGACTGGTATTTGGAACTGTTCATAATTCCCTCCACCTTGACTAAAGCCCCAGTTCCAGCTGAAGAAAAGCAACCCCAAAGCATGATACTGCCACCACCATGCTTCAATGTGGGGATGGTGTTCTTTTGGTGATGCAAAGTGCTGTTTTTGTGCCAAACGTACCTTTTGAAGTTGTGGCCACAAAGTTCAACCTTGGTCTCATCAGACCATAACACATTTTCCCACATGATTTTGAGAGACTTGATGTATTATTTTGCAAATTTAGCTGGGCCTGGATGTTTTTCTGTGTAAGAAAAGGCTTCTATCTTTTAATCCTACCCCATAGTCCAGACATATGGAGAATACGGGAGATTGTTGTCACATGTAGTACACAACCAGTACTTGCCAGAAATTCCTGCAGCTCCTTCAGTGTTGCTGTAGGTCTCTTAGCAGCCTCTCTGACAAGTTTAAATCAGTTTTGGAGGGACATCCATTTCTTTGTTGTCCCATATTTTCTCCACTTTTTGATGACTGTCTTCTCTGTGTTCCATGGTATATCTAATGCTGTGGAAATTTGTTTGTACCCTTCTCCTGACTGATACGTTTCAGCAATGAGATCCCTTAGATGCTTTGTATGCTCAATGAGAACCATGGCTTTTGCTGTAGCAGGCAACTGAGTAAATAATCGTATTAGGATAGCTGAACTTTATTTGGGGTTAATCAGAGTCACTTTAATTGATGGTAGGTGTGTACCCAAGAAGACTGAATGCTGTAATTAAATCAAAAGGTGCTTCAACAAAGTATTAGTTTAAGGGTGTGCACACTTATGCAACCAGCTTATTGTACATTTTTTTTTTTATATTTTTGCCCTAACAGATTTGTTTGTTTTTCAGTTGAATTGTTCAGGTTATAGGTCATATTAAAGCTGGGAAAAAGTTTTGAAATGATTTATTATGGTCTCATTTTTATATCACAAAAACCTGGCATTTTAACAGAGGTGTGTACACTTTTTATATCCATTGTAGCTGTTTTATGAGCAGCCACATGGGCAATGTGGTGATATGTAAAGTGGCATTCAAGTGGCAATGCACATTCACACATATATTGAAGTCCCTCATAGAGGCGACTCAGGCACTGTCAGTAGACCACTGGGAGCCATCACAGCAGAGTGCAAACTTAGTTCATTACATAATTGAGAGGAAAACCATAAAGGCAGAAAAGCAGGAATAGCAAGGAGAGGAACACACACAAGGTTAACCTTAAGAAAAGATAAGCTGGGGGAAGAAAGGATATTTTTTATGGGACAGGTACACATTTTATAAAAAAAAAAGGTGGATGGGGAAGGTAACAGGAGCATTCTTGAGAAAGACAAAGGGAGTACTGAAGATAGTAGGCAAATGTAGACAAACATAGAATGCATATAAAGACAGGTGGAGCAGTATGACATAAAAGATGGGGCAACAGTGGAGGAACGCAGGCATATAGAGGGAGGGAAGCTGGTGATGGAGAGATATGGAATACAAACAGGGTATGGGGAATGACACATAAGAGGAAGGAGCATGGGTATGGTACAAGTGGGCCTGTCTGACTAGACTATAAGACAGTCCACCTAGATGTCAGTCACTTCCATTTCTGATGTCATGAGCAGTCTCTTCTTCTAGTGACCCAAGGTTCAAGGCCAATCAGTCATGTGTCGTATCAGCCAAAAAAGGAGGTGCTACATGGTCGCAGTCCAAGAGTCCAGTGCTTGCACACCTCAGACATATTAGACACCTCATCAGACACTGGGTGACCAAGGGGAGGGATCATTCCAGATTACTCTTGGAAGAGGAGACTCTGCCCTCTCTCCTGAGATGTGGTCATAGAAACCACCAGTGACTTCCCCAGGTCAGCTTTAATAGGGTGACCTTTGCCCATCTGCACAAGGTACATCAACTAGCACAGACTAAGATGTCCACTGCCATTCCACAATCTGCAGTAAAGTTGGACATGTAGAAAGATGAGAAAAAACACAGAAAAACAGTAAATAAAACTCATTAGTGTACATGTATGTTACAAATAGATGTGCAGCTGCACAGTTCTGCCACATAGACTTAGTACACATACCCCATCAGTGAGGCAGCCTTTCAGCCTTCCGGAGACAGGCATTCCTGTCAAACTCTCTCTCTCTCTCTCTTTTCAGCCACTGTAAAAGAAAGTAGGGACAATTCAGTACACTACAACCCTGTCAAAAGAAGGCAAGCAAGCAAGCAAGCAAATATAAAATATCCCCAAAAAGACAAATATATATTATTTACTCTAAAATTTTGGCAAACTCTCCCAAACCTCTCTCTCCTATTGGCAGACCACGTCATGGTGGCTTCTCTCTAGGTCATTATACTGAGTGACATCTCTTACCACCCTTTTCAGCTGGTACCGGCCATTTATTTAGTATAAGGGAACTTCATAATAGCCAGCAGGTACTCCTGGTAGTCGCTCTTGTCCGAAGTTGGACAGGAGTGAACATGCTAATGCCTGCTGGCTATGATAGTATAGTGCATCATAGCAGCAATTCAGATGCAATTGCACTGAGTATGATCACTGTAGGTTACCTCATTGTTAGAGCTGCAGTGCTATGAAGCCCCTTACCACTATAAAAACTGTGGTGACCATATTGCCATAGATCCTGTTAAGATGAGCATGTCAGGAAAATGATTTTAGTTAAGAAGACTTTGAACTGTGATATAGGCATATTCAAAAAAGATAGTGTGTCTCAGCAAAACAATGAGCACCCATGATGCACAGCAATAACAGAAACAGAAAGGAAACCGTACATGAGATGAAGTAACATAGCACAAGGTCATAACATCTGAATGTCCTGCTAAGTACTTATCATGACATAGGACATAACACAAGGGCATGGCAGCTGAATCCCCAGCTGGGGGGACGGGGGTGGTCACTCTGACAGAGAACATGGCACAAGTTCATGACAGGTGAATGTTCACCAGGAATGGCTCACCATGATAGAGAATATAGCACAAGGGCATGACACATGAGTGTAAATCAGGGTTTGGAAGTGCTATTACCATGATTGAGAATATAGCACAATGACATGACCAGTGTATATCCAGCTGAGGTTGACACATTGGACCATACCTTTAAATTCTTTGTTTTAGAGGTTATTACAGAAGGGATAAGAGGGGGTGATGTGAAGAATAGAACTGAAGCAACCGAACAAAGGTGGATTATTAAGTACAATGCAGATACACCACCAGGCATAAATGAAGCAGTTTCATTAAAGCCATTTCTTAAAGCTAGAGCCCTTAGACATTAAATATATAGTCTATGGGTTTTTATACTGTGTATAGATGTTTTTTATTTATGTTTTAATTAAAGTTTTGACAAGAACTTTTGATTAATTATGTATGCATCACCAAGGTATACTGTTACTATGGATTTTAATTGGTGCATTGATGGTTATTAATTAATGATTGATTAGTAAGCATATATAAATGTAGCTCAATCATTTAGTTGTATGAGGAAGTGGTCATAGAGATCGTGAAAGCGCTTACTTCTGTTTGTGTGTTTTTATTAAAAGTTTCATATCTAACTGTGGCTGACTAGGCTCTATATATTCTTTATACAGTATAGAACAATGTAGGAATGGTCACAGCACAAACAACAGCAGATAGTTATGTGGCTACCAAATGAAAGGGAACATTACTGGGGCATAGGGGTCAGACAAGAACAGTCATCACATGCGCATACACACTGACTAAAATGTATAACCCACAGGTCTGCACATCTTCTCAAGGGCTCATGAGAGTGCCATTGGCTATAAAACTTTGACAATAAGGAGATGAACATGCTACTGCAGGATTTGTGCATACATGAAAAGCATATTCTAGACAAAGAAAAAATTAACAAGGCTTTGTTGGTGTGGCAGAGAGTGGTGCAGGACATCAGTGTTGTGAGCAGCCATGATAGGACACAGATGTGTTGCAGAGTCACTGATATGGTACTGTATGTCAAGACCAAGGCACACGACTTCACCAGAGAACGGTTTACCATAGTTGTTGGATCACTAATAGAGAAGCAGTTCATAGATGTGGAAGAGCTTCTGGTAATCCTGTTAAGGCAGGCGAGCAAACCTTTCGATCTGGCAGTGTTTTAAATGTTGGAGCTGCTGCGGTGATGATAGCAAGAGTACCTGTAGGGATGCACCAGGTTAGTAATAGCAGGCACATTTAAGCTGTACACTGATCTGCTTGCAAGAAAGAGTTATTCAGCAGAACACATATGCATATCTGTTTTCTAGTTTCATCAGGACTGCAACTGTAACTGCACCACAAGGTACATATACATTTATGCTCATATGTTATTCACATGATTGGCACATACAAGCATGTGTGCCATGAGTTAGGAAAGTGGGCTATCTTTTCCAACATTACCACATGTATGCTATCTTTACTCATAGGTTCCATCAGTGGAGAGACCAAGGGCAGCACATCCGTGATGTTAACTAGACATCTATGTCTGAGAATGATGATACCATGCACGTGGTACATTCTGATGATGCAGTGGCACTGTCAGCAAGGTTAACATTGGAGGGCATCTACATATCTCCCACATATTAAGTGATGCTGGAATAGTAGTCCAAACTTCATCTGTATTTAACACTGGCCATCCTGTTAGTCTGAACCCCCACAGACTACACAGGAGTCACCATCCTAGATGGCATCTATCATCCACACTGCGTCTGGTGTGCAGACACCCACCATTGACAGGAAATTATGAAGTTAATAAGTAAAACTTGTCTAAAGAGTTGGAGGCATTGGAATTCCCAACACAGTCTTTTTGTACTGCTTATTTTTAAAGGAGGTCTTTGTAAGGAACTAGTGCCTGGAAGATGAAATGTTAGGGTCTACAAAGAAGAGTTAACAGTGTGTTTGTTAACCAGAGGAAGACAGAAGTTAAGTTTATTAGTCTGTGTAAGGTAGAAACAAAGAGGAATGTAGCAAGATTGGTTACAGGAAGAATATTAAAGATGTAGGATATAGGCAGTGATGTGAAAGTTTGAAATACTCATGCAGCTGAAGGGCCTACAGTAAAATAAAAGTCTATTTGTTATTTATGTCACATTAAAACCAGAATTCTCTGCCTACATTCACCTTCTGTTGTATGCAGCTACATTTCTACTCAGATTACCATGATGACACATATGCTAAACTGCAGTGTAAGGTGTTTTTTTTTTTACTTTATTACTGTCTGACATTTTGTTTCATCTATTCCACTTTTTTTCTTTGCATTTTGAGTTGCTTTTCATGATTTTATAAGCACATTCCTTACAAAATATTAGTAAAATAGGAACAATTATTTATTATTGCGAGAAGCTGGAAAGTTGGCAGGATATGTGAAGAGAACATAACATCACCCAGAATCATGATTAGTACAGGGAAATGACTATGGGGGGGGCTCCAACTACAGGCACAGTAGTTTGTATTTTTACTGCACACACCCTTTATTGACAAGATCTGGAGTAACATAGGTACTCTGTACCACACCAGTCAACAGCTGAGAGCACTACAGTACTGTGGACTAACTCGGCACAGGAAAAAAATGCTGGCCTGACATAAGATGTTCATGAATCTGTATTATCAAGTAGATAAGTTTTTAACATATACTTACTAACAAGTTTTATAATATTTAGTTTTATACTTACTAACAAGTTTTATAATATTTAGTTTTATACTTACTAACAAATTTTATAATATTTAGTTTTTGACTGTGCTTAATATGCATTCATTTTTGACAACTCTCACTTTTCATTTGTGACTCACGACATTTATCCCATTTAAATGTATGTCGCTGTGACTTGCTCAATATGCTTGTTGAGACTGGGGAGTTCAAACACAGATCGAAAAGATGCAATTGATTTGAAACATATTACCTTAACAAACAGCACTATTGTGAAGCTAAGGTATGACACTATCTCACTTTTAGTTATTACTAATTGGCAGGGTACAGTTTGGGGCTGTGCTGATATTGGTATGCTTCTTTCTTTTCCATAGCAAGCCTGCACAGTCAGAACAATGTTCCGGTTACTGGAATGCCTTTCTCTGCTTTGTTTGAATATGTCTTCATACACAATGGATCAAAGGCTATCCTGCTGGAATCTTAGGTGTTTGAGCTGCAAATTCCCCGATGCTACTGCAAAGGCTGTGCAGAGGTTTGATTTTTCACCTTTGAGGTAAATTTGCTATGCTTAAAATGGCC
Organism: Protopterus annectens; assembly: GCF_019279795.1. Lineage (NCBI taxonomy): Eukaryota > Metazoa > Chordata > Ceratodontiformes > Protopteridae > Protopterus > Protopterus annectens. The sequence goes on along the minus strand of NC_056749.1, from coordinate 439,536,798 downwards.
CACAGGGGCCATTTTAGTACTTACCTCTGAACCAGTAACTGCATCAGAGAATTATTTATTTTCTTTGTGCTGCAACCATGAACTTAGTTATTTAAAGTTGCAGATAGTAAGGGAGCAGGTCAGGTTGACAAGACCTACCCCCTTCAAAAAACAGTGTCAGCAGTAGTGATGAAAGTGAATGAGGTCAAAACAGTTCATTTTAGTACAGCTGTGTTCAAGCACATTTGTTTTTGTACACTCATATGGCAAAATTATATATACTGCTCTATACCTGTGCAACAAATGACGCTGTAGTTCCTATGCACTACCATCTTGCAACCTGCTATTTTTCTTTAATGAATAATAACTTAACTACATTAAAGTTGTGAATCCCTACTTTTTGCTTGTGCTGTTGTGAAAGCTAGATAATCTACCTTCTCTCTTGTTCTATTCATGTTTGTCAGCCTTTCCTCAGTCATACATAACATTAGCACCTAATATGTTATGTAAAAAATCTTTTTTGCAAGGTAGCTGGACACTATCATACAACTAATTGTATGTTAAATATATAATGTGTCCCTTATCATTACCCACAGTTAGAACTGCAGGTCCTTTCAGAAGACTCCTGAAAATAGATTTTGACCAAACCTCTGAAATGCTATGATTTTGGCCTTCAGATTTAGTCTTCTCCTCCTGGATTTATAAAGTTTCTCATAAAGTCAGACCTGTTTCTGGGAACATACTTTATTATATAAATAAATTAAGCCAATACAGACATTCACCGCCACTAACTATATAGGGTCTAGTGTATAGGTTCATAGGTGTGTACTAGGCTAATGGCCCTGGAGCCTTTACAAGCCTAGCCCATAGGATTATCCTGGCATCATGCCACCCAACCTTAGTTCCCAGTGCCTCTGTCGAGTAGAGCCACTGGAGTGATCCCCAGGGTGAAATTTCTATTTCCCATCCACTCATCGAGATTTTTCTTGAAGAGGACCAGTGAGGTGCTCTATTTGACGTGTATGGGAAGTCTATTCCATAGAATGGGCAGTCTCTGGGTTATGAACCTGCCCTTCCAGCACGTTCTGTTGATTGTGGTAATGAGGTTGAGGTCTCTGGAGCATGTGTTGCGGAGGGATTGGGATTTCTTCAGATGTAGCATTTCTAACAGGGCTGGGTCAGACATCGCTTTGTAAGTCAAACAGAGATCGCCTCTAAGTAGGCAATATGAGACCGAGAATAGTTGGTGTTTTCAGAGTCTTTCCATAAAGGACAAGTGTGTAAGGCCAAGGATCATCTTTGTGAGGTACTTTTGCAGCCTCTCCAGTTGTTGCAGGTGTCTAATGAGGTATATGCCAAATGGGGCATTGTACTCAATGATTGGCCTAATGAGGGAAGAGTAGTGGGAGACAATGACCTCTTTCTTCCTGGATGTAAAACCCTTAGTAATGAGATGTGCCACATAGAAGGACTTTCTGACCACAGTGGCAATGTGGTGATCAAAAGAGAGATTGCTGTCAACCTGTGTTCTCAGATCTCTTATAATGTCTTCTGTGTTTAGTGGACTACCATCATTGTGGTAATTCATGGGAACTGGGTTTTTCCCAAAGGGGATGATGACACTTTTTGGCATTGAGCTTAAGGCCATGGTTCTGACACCAGTCGTTGGTCACAGTGAGGCCATTCTGTAGGATGTCAACATCACTTGTGGAGTTAATAATAGCTCCCAACTTGCAATCGTCTGTGAACTTTGTCAGCCAGAGTCCAATTGTGTTGGCCTGGATTTCAGAGAAGTAGATACCAAACAGGAGAGGACCCAGGACCGAACTGGTCGACAATCTGACTTGGAGTCAGCTTCTTTCACACTGTGGGTTCTATCTGTGAGCCAGTTTGCAACTCACCTAGTGATATAGGGGTTGATGTCTAGCTTAGTGAGTTTTTCTATTATTCCTGAGTGGAGAATGGTATCAAAGGCCTTGGCCAGACCAGGTAGGCTGTATGAACCACCTTGCCTTCATCCACAGCTCTGGTGACTGACTCAAAGAAGTCGACCAAGTTGAGCAGGCATGATCTACCCTTCACAAAACCAAACTGTGTGGTATCCAGAGTTTGGAGATTCCCTATATCCATGTTTATTAGGTCCATGATGATGCGTTCCATAGCTTTGCATAATCAGACTCGTCAGGCTAATGGGGCGATAGTTCCCAGGGTCTGTACTCGCTTCTCTTTGTGGAGAGGGATGATTATAGCAATGTGCCATTTGGTAGGGACAAAGCCTGAGGTGAGGCTGTGATTGAACAGGACACACAGGTGAGGTGCCAGTTCACTCTGTAGTTCATGTAGAACACAGCCAGGGATATTGTCAGGTCCCATAGAAGCTGTATTCCTGGCCTTGGACAGTGCTGTTTTAACCTGTGCAGTAGTAATACTGGGTGCCTGGCAATCTACTGGTATTGTGATTGGTCCTTTGGGGGTGAGAGGGGTAAAGTTTGCACTGAATTTGTCGGCCAGTATATTGGCAATATCTGCTGACTCATTATAGGAGGTACCATTGTGTAGTAGCTCAGAGCAAATCTGGGTATTGCCGTGGAGATGTTTTACATAACTATAGAAGGCCTTGTGGTTGTCTTTACTATCTGCTGCAATTCTGTTATCATAGCTAGCTTTAGAGGATTTGATGGGTCTATATCATATAATCAAACTGTGATAAGTCCGACTACCACAACATCGAACTGACAACTCTGAAACGTAATTAGTCCAAACACTCAAAACTGCAAAAAACGGAACTCCGAAAAGCAACTGTTGGCCAGCTTTACACCTATACTATCAAATAACACACAAACACTTTTACACAATTACTAATGTGGGGGGCTGTGCCCCCACACCCCTTCTACTTAAATATACCAACTCCGAGATCGCACCACAGTGGTGACTTCATGCATATGTACAGAAGGGCCAACCATAACCATTCGAAGTTCCGATCTTCGAAGTTTTGAGTGTTCAGACTAATTACGTTTCAGAGTATTCAGTTCGATGTTGTGGTGTTCAGAATTCTCACAGTTCGACATTCTGATATAAACCCAATTTGATGAGGGATCTCAACTTTTTGTTGAGGTTGGTAAGGGAGTTTTTCCAGTCTTGGGACTTCACCTTATTCTGCATCAGTTTCCTCCTCCTGTTGTAGAGTTTGTTTATGGCAGGGGACCACCAGATTGGCTTCTTTTTTTTGGAGGAGAGCGTCTTGGTTCTATTGGGTATGACGAGATCCATGCATTTGTGTACGTGTTCGTACAGTGCACTGGTGTATGATTTGATGGTCATGCAACTATTCTCCATTTGCATGGGTGCCGTGAAGTTAACCACCTCTGTTTTTAGGAGCCCAGAGTTATCAAAGACATTTGCTGTGAAAAATAAAAAGGTGTCCTCTTTCTAACCCTCCAATATGGTTTTTAAAGGCCAGTGCTATGACTTTTAGTGCTTGGAGATTCGGAGATATGACTTGAACTTGTATGGGAAGTGATGGAACAGGAGGTTGGTAAGCCTCTATTGGGTGCTGTGTTCCAAAATCTGTCTGGTAAAGTACCATCTTCAATATCCATTGATAAGTCATGAGCTGAAGAATCTCATTAAATGTCTATTTTCTAGGTTCTGTCACACAGGTTTATAGATTTATAGGCAAGTACTAATCTAGCGGTCCTTGCCGGCCATTTCAAGGATAGGCAATTTCCCTTTTTGTTCTTGAATTAATCTATCCCATTTGGTTAGAGAGTGGCCTTTTCCATCCCATGGTCAATAATTATATATTACCGACCGTGGTCAATAATTACCCCTAATGAGTATAACTGGGATCATACCATAGATAATTTGAGGGGACCCATTCATGGGAGAAATGTTTAGGGGATGCCTCTGTCCTTTGGTAGTACAGGAACAGTCCTAGGGTAAAGTTTCTGTTTCCCTTTCATAGATCCAAGTTCCGCTTGAATATGGACAGGGATGAACTTTGTTTTATGTTAATGGGAAGTCTGTTCCAGAGCAGCGGTATCCTCTGCAAAATATACCTTTCCCTCAAAAAACATTCTGTTGATATTGCAGAACAGATTTAGATCCCTAGCATGAATATTTCTGATGCCATTTGACTTGCAGATGTGCAGTAAATCCATCAGTATAGGGTCATAGGATGCCTTGTATGCCAGACACAGGTCACTTCTTAGCAGTCTGTAGGATACTGAGTATAGTGACAGAGCTTTGAGTTGGTCCATGTAGGTCATATTGTTTAGGCCTTGTATTCTTTTAGTAAGGTGCACACCAAAGGGGGCATTATAGTTAACAACTGGCCTAATGAGGGCTGAGTAAAGGAGGACAGTGACATCCCCAGATCTAGACACAATCCTTTTGTCTGTAACCTGTGCAATGTAGGACTTTCTTATGGCAATGGACACATGTTGGTCAAAGGTTAGGTCACTGTCCAACTAAGTTCTCAAATCTTGAATGACTGGGTCAATTCTTAGGGGCATACTGTCAATGTGGTAGTTTCCTGGGGTAGATGACTTCTTAAATGAAACAATAATGCATTTTTTTGGCATTCAGTTTCAGTCCATGATTTTGGCACCAGTTATTTATTTGGGACAAACCTTCCTGCAGGATGGCTAAGTCATTTGGGGATTCAGTGATGTTCCTAGCCTGCAGTCGTCTGCAAATGTAGTCAGCCAGAGCCCTCTGGTATTGGCTTTTACTTAAGAAATTAGATGCTAATCAGGAGAGGTCCCAGCACAGAACCCTGGGGAACTCCACTGGTGATTGGTCTTTTTGTGGGAGTAACTTCCCCTATTTTGATTTCTTGTGTTCTGTGAGCCAGTTGGCAATCCAGTGGGTGACACAGGTATTTATTCCCAGTTTATTTAGCTTTTCTACTATGTCTGAGTGGGGAATTGTGTCAAAAGCTTTGGCCAGGTTGAGGTATGCAGTGTATACTCTTTTGCCTTTATCCATTGCTTTGGTGACCTTTTCAAAAAAGTCCACCAGGATGAGTAAGCATGACCTGCCCTTGACGAATCCAACGTGATATGTGTTCAGTGTATGGATGTTCCCTGTCTCATGATTGATTAGTTCCATGATAAGTCTTTTCATGGCTTTGCATAAGAGGCTTGTCAGACTTATGGGTCCGTAATTGCCTGGGTTTGTGAAAGGTCCTCCCTTATGCAGGGGAATGAATATACATTTGTTTAGTATAAAACCTGTATGTGAACTGAGACTGAACAGTGTTGTTAGGTGTAGCTGAATGTGAATTCTCCTGACTTCATTTTTAGTATTCTGACACTTGTTTTTTTCACAAGTACATAAAAATGACATTTTTCAAAATAATATATGCACAGTAGTATTACTTGTTTAAAGTATAAGCTTTTATAAGTAACCAATGCATATGCACCTTCTTATTTGACTAGGTTGCTCAATGTTTTGCTATGACTATGTTTTCAGGCTACACCATATTCTTTGGCCTGCTGTGTACTAGTGTATTTGAGTGAGTTCTGCATTTGGTTGGTTGTTATGCATTTTAGGCCAGTATTGTATTTACTTGTAATATTTGTCTTTGAAGTAGATCATAGCTGAAAATGGTATACATGACTCAGTCCTTATAACTGCATAACAAATGAACAAATACGGTAGTAGGTGGTCTTATAACTTGTACACGTCTTACAATAACCATTTGTCCAGTACTCTTTTAAAACTCTCTCTTTGATGGGTGATGTAGCGAAAACGATTTCTGTCCAGATGTGCACTATTATGAGAGAAAAGCCTTTGCCTCAGGAATTTTTTTTGGAGGGGGTTGTGGGGGTGGGGGTGGTTGGGTTTAAACATAACTTCTCTTACCACATTGTCTGTTTACATTGGTGTTCTAGTTCCATAAGCAGCTAGGGGTCATGAACTGAATGCAATGTCAACGGAAGGTCTGCTAATTTTCTTAATGTCAAGGGACATCACTTACAATTCTTTCATGGTGTTTGTGCACGATTTATATTTGAGATTATCTAGTTCTTATTTTGCCAAAGTCTCTGTTTAGTTAATTTCAGCTCTTTCTTGGAAAAGTTCTGTAGCTCAAAGCAGGAATAGACATTCAGTTTCACAAATATTCTATACAGGGCTACCCTATAGGCACAGTGATAGAGTATCCCTCCATAGAAGCTGTGAACTGTCTTTTTTCTTATTACATTACTTTTTCTTATTAAGCCACAGCAAGAATACGTAGACATGCAATCTGTCTTGGTGCATTTCTCCTTCAATAGCTACAGTACAGCTGCTTAACACATTATTGTTTATCAGATATTATGCATCAGCAAAGCAACTTCTTCCTTCTGCATTTTTATACTCCAAGCCACTGTTCTACCTCTGGAGCTACGTCTTTCCCATTTCCTCTGTCACAGTGAAGCATGCTTGACTAGTAATTTGTGTCTCAGAGGGCAGGCCACTACAGGGTCAGTGTGCGAAACAGTTAGCTTTTCTCTTTCAGGGGGCTGGATAAACTCGTGGACAGTGCTTGTTCTGCTTTGGTTACTGTTGTAGGTTAAATAAAAAAAGTACTGAGAGACGGGCAATTTCAGATGGAGTGGCTGACATGATAAAGTAGTCATGAGACATCTTGCTTTGAATTGAAAGATTTATTTATTTTTATTTATTTATCCTTTGTTGACCAGATTGGTGGGCTAGTGGACTTTTTTCAAGAGAGACCTGAGCTGGTATTTCAACTACTGTGGGAAATTTTTTCAGGGTACTGGGGAACTTCCTCAACTCTTCAATATGTGCAATGGAATCTTTTACATACGCCCAAGCTACCCCCAACTTAAGTAGATGGGACCTCAGTTTAACATCTCATCTGAAGGATGACAACAAGAAATAATGCCTGAGAGGGTGGGTGTTATTGGGGAAATAATGCCCGCCAAGGTGTATTTTGAAGCACGATGCCACAGGCAGAGAGCTTCTACACCACTGGAAGGGTATTATTTCCACAATAACACCCACTGTGGAGGGCATTTTTGTGCTTAGACAATGGGCTATCAGTTAAATTGTTATATATTTGCTTTTGTATTAACATATACATTTTTTACACGTTTCATGTAAAATATTTTCTTTGCCTAATGTTTCAAACTTACTGTAGCGTATGTAATTTCTGTTGAAGGAAGTATTTTACCCATACGTTGCATAAATATTTAATGCCAACACACACACACAAATTCACATAGGAACACATGCAGAGGCACAGATAGACTCAATCACACCAACACATGCAAACACACACACACACACACACACAAACACACAATTGTACTAAGCAGTTACAGATGACTGCACCTCACTTGTCATTGTGATGAAATGAATGAAAAAAAAAATCATGCAGTCGAAATATTTACACCCCCCCTCCCCCCAGCTGTCCCTGATTTTGCAAAACATTCCTAATTCACCCCCTTTGTTTTTTGGTAAATTGTGGATGATTGCAGTTAGTCAGTAAAACAAGGCATTAGAGTTTCATGCTTTTTATTGTTCAGAAATGGTGTGTTGATGAAAAGCCTTTTTGTATCTGAATTATTGAACAAAGATGTTGAAAGGTATGCACTCACTCTCTCTCTCACTCACACACACATACACACACACACACACACCTCTCTCTCTCAAACACACACACACACACACACACACACACACACACACACACACAAGCACACACACACTCTCTGTCTCTCTCTTTCTGTCTCTCAGTTGCTTTCTTTCTTTATTTTTCCACCTCACTTCTTTTGGCTTTTCCCGGTTAGGGGTCGCCACTGCGGATCACCTGTCCTATCATGATTGGCAGTGGAGTTTTACGGTGTTGAGTTGCCAGCCCAGTGCCCAATCTTCCACAGAAGGCACACATATGCACTCATGCCTAGGGCCAATTTAGAATGTACAATCCATCTACAGCATGTCTTTGGGATGTGGGAGAAAACCGGGGCACCCGGAGGAGACCCATGCGACCACAGGGAGGACATACAGACTCCGCACAGAAGGCACCCCAGCCAAGGATCGAACCAGAGAACCTCTTGCTGTGAAGCAGCAATGCTAACCCCTGCACCATCACAGCCACCCCTCGCTAAAAGCAGCTTTTTTAAACCACACTTAGCAAGGGGCAAGTGAAACATTAAATCCTTGTAATTGCTATTGCAGTTACTTTTACTAGTGGAGTGTTTTTTTTTCTTTAACTTTTTAAAATTATTATTTTCTGCTAGTTAAACAGCAAAGCTGCATTTAGTGAACGTAAAAATGGCAACCATTTGCTTGTTTACGCTGCTAAGAAGTGGTGGACTTGTGTTTTTTTTTTTTTTTGCTGGGCATTACTAGTATGTTAACACCATATCGGAGACCGTTAGTTCTCTAATAGTGTGGACAATGCATATTTTGCCCATTGCCTAAGAATAAATAAAGAACCTCTGAATCAGCCATCGCACAAATACCATTAGAGCCCAACATCCCTTTCTTCAAATGAGGAATGAAGGGAAAACCCCTGCTGTATTGACAGAAAGTATGGTTAGCATTGCCGCCTCACAGCAAGAGGTTCTCTGGTTCGATCCTCGGCTGGGGTGCAGTCTGCATGTCCTCCCTGTGGTTGCCTCCCACATCCCAAAGACATGCTGCAGGTGGATTGGACACTCTAAATTGGCCCTAGGTGTGCATGTGAGTGTGCCTTCTGTGGAAGGTTGGGCGCCGAGCTGGCAACTCGACACCGTAAAACTCCACTGCCATTCAATGTGCGGACAAGGTGATCGAAGAAGAAGAAGAAGATCTTGTTTTGGTGTCACAAGTGAGGAAAGCATACCTTGTTGCAAAGCACTATTAAGTGAGTTTCACATGTGGTCCACTAACTTCCATCAGGACACAGTAAATAAGTGGATAAATTGTGTACATGATGTGTACAAAGTATACTTTACTGATCAGCCACTTATCTAATAATCAGATTTTTTTAATATTAAAATTCCATGTTTTTATGATCGTGGTGTTCCTGGTACTTTTATTTGTTTTTTTTCTTGACATATTGCTGGAGTGTAGCGTGGAACTTTACTGACTACTGGGCATTTTCTCTTTTTGCTGTTTTGTTGGTTTGTGTGGCCTGGAGTTCGACATGACTGAGGGTAACAACAACATTGAGCTTGATTATAATCCAGGAGGCAGTACCTTGAAACAGAGATGGAATGGCCTTATACACCTTAACAAAAATCCTTTATTGGACTTTACTAGCTATGAGACTGAAGGTAATCAGGAGCCTGTCATGGAAGGCTTCTTTGACTTTTTAACATTGCTCAGAGAATTGGAAGATAACTTATATAAACTGAAGAAATCTCAATGGCAGCGCTTGCATTTTGAAGCCTGCCTTAGGCATAGACTAATTCCCAATGGTATGCGAGCCCTCTATATGCCAGGTTATGGGGAGTCACATCCGTTGCTGCTGAAAAAACGGCAGCAATTAAATTTAGAACTTGGGTTCAGCTATATACAGTTATTGCTTGATTATTTCAAACCTGTAGAGACTGAGTTGTCAGAAGCAGTACAGGCTTAGTTTCATAGATTAGAATTACTATCTGTTAGCGATCGGCATCAACAGATGGTAGATAATATGTTCAATAATTTGATGTCTTTTGATTGCAAGTTACAGCGTATTAAGGCACGTAAGTTAATACTTGATTATAGAAATTTTCAACTTGGGAACATCTTTGTGTGGCCAAGAGAAAAAGAAATTATTAATACAGAGGTGGCTAATAACAATGGTCCGGACAACATGCCTCCTGCTATTGACCAACAGACTGATGACATCAACGTATGAGACAGTAATGTTGATGTACGAGCAGTTGAGATTGTAAACAATGATGTCAGTCAAGCTGAAGAGATACCAGTCAATAATGATAGCTCTTCAAATTCAAGTATTAATATTTCTGTATCATCTGAGCGAACTGTTCCTCATGATCTATTTGGAGCTAAACCTAAGCTCACCATGGCAATTGGATTGTTTTTTTACCAATTATCAGTGAAGGTGAAATCAAGGCAAATGAAGAGATCAGCCAACAGAAACAAAAACACTCCCTGGAACAGCTGCCAAATACACAGAAGATACGGAAATGACATCTACTAACTTGTTAGTCTACAATCTCTCAGACTACACAATGAATTCAGGGGAGATTTCTTTACTTAATAAAGGTTTAACCTTTATACCAGCAACACCATTAAATGTAAGTGAAGTTATTTTGGCTCTTCGGCTGTTTGCATATAATGTGGCTTTGAAATTAGTTTTTAATGCTAATACAGCATCTGCACTGAGTGAGACTGTGATAAAAAGCAAGTACTTTCATGCCATTACTGCCTTGACATGTGCAGACTTTTGTAAAGACCTGTGAAGACGAAATTATGGCTTATCTGTACTCTGCTCATAAGAAACATTTTCACAGTATGAGTAGAGCAGAGCGATTACCTTTAAACAGTTTGAAAAATAATTCTTCCATCTGTATTATGCCTTCCAATAAGGAGGGGGCAGTAGTAATGTTAAATGACTGATTATGATCAATCTATGCGATCTATGTTAAGTGATGAAGCCATTTACTGTAAAACTGATAGGGCATTGTTAGTTATGTACATGATGGTCTGTATGAAATTATGATCAATCTAAGCGATCTATGTTAAGTGATGAAGCCATTTACTGTAAAATTGATAGGGCTAGAGTGTGTAGCATTGTTAGTTATGTACATGATGTTCTGTATGAAATATTGATGAATAGGTCGATTGATTATGAAGCATATATGGCTCTACATATACAGAATCCCTTAATTCCCACTATAAAAAGCATACCCAAAGGTCTGGTAAAACCTCTACTGCGACCAATAGTGATAGATGGGTCACACAACCTTGTTCTATACTTATTGAGAAAAGACTAAAGAATTTACTTCCCTTATTTCCATGTATATTAAAAGATACCAAACACTTTCTTAATGATTTTTACATGGTAACAGAGGATAGGGGCAATTTAGAAGGTATTATATTGGTCACCTTAGATATAAAAAGTTTATTTACTTCCATTCCCAATGAGTATGGCTTAGAAGATATTAGGTATTTTTTATCTCAGAAATGTGGTTTTCAGACTAACATCATACATACCACTAGTCTGCTTTTAGAATTAGTATTGAACAATATATTCATATATGGTGAAGATTATTATCTACAGCGCTGGGGAGTGGCCATGGGGTACTCCCTGCACTAATTCTTATGCCAATTTGGTACTCAGTAAGTGGGAGGAAGTATATGTTTCCAACAATGCTTTTTTAAGTGAATTGATTTTTTATCATCGTTTTGTAGATGACGTTATTTTATGGGGTGGTTCACAGAGGGACTTGGAACAATTTGTCATGTATTTGAATGACAGTACTGATTTTTTTTTTTTAGTATTTTTTTTTTTTTTAGTATGGTTTGTTCTAGATAGACCCGCGGTGGTGGTGCTGTGGTAGCGTTGTCGCCTCACAGTATGACACTGTCCGGTTCGATTCTCAGCTAGAGCGTCGTCTGTGTGGAGACATGCATGACTGGGCATACCTTCTTGAAGGTTGTGCTTCAGGTCTGGTAACTAGGCACGTAAAACTCAACTACCAATCATTAGCGGACCGGAGTTCCGCTGTGGCGACTCCTAACTGGGAAAAGCCGAAAGACACAAACAGTATGGTTTGTTCTAGATCTGATATAGATTTTTTTAGATGTGCATCTAGAAATTAACAGTGTGAGTGTCTTGAACACTTCATTACATCGGAAAACCTGCTGGAAGAATAATTTGTTGGTTAATGACAGTATGCATCCAAGATATACCTACCCTAACATAGTGAAGGGACAATACATTAGGATGTCTAGGCTATGCACACAGGAATCAAGTTTTTTAGATGCTACGAATAATATGACAGAATGTTTTTTACAAAGGGGGTATGACAAATGTCTGGTGGAAACACAGAGAACAATGGTGCAGGATGGTAGGCACACTGATAGATATAAACCTTATTTCTCTAGAAATGTGGTTGATCGTAATACTAGGTTGGTCTCTGATTATAGGAACGATAGTCAACATCAACTTAAATTTGGTATTAAATATACCTGTGACATAATACGTAAAAATTGGGATTTTTTTAATTTCTGATGGTAAGACCAGAGCCCTGGTAGGTGGTCACCCCACCTTTCATTTTAAGAATGCAATGAATTTGAAAAGGCAATTATGTGCCAAACCCCATAGAACTAAACATGTACCTTCTATGAGACTCGGTACGTTCCGCTGCAGGAGCTGTTGTATTTGCACGTATATTGCTAGAGTACAGACCTTTGAACACATTAGACTTGATTTTAAGTTCTCCCCCAACTTCTGTAGTGATTGCAGGACACGAAATGTGGTTTATTTAGCCACCTGCAACCAATGTCCAAGTTTTTATGTGGGCAAGACTAATAAGATGCTCAAAGAAGGAGTAACAAGACACCTATATGATATAAGAAAAAATATATGAAAAATGCTTTAGCAAAACATATAATGGCGTTTGGTGGTCATTCTTTTTCTTTCAGGGTCTTGCAGTGTACATTTGAGAATGTGGCGGGGGGGCATTGTGAATTATACTGAAAAAGTAGAGCTGTCATGGATTTTAAAATTACAGGTAGATTGTTATCTAGACTTAAACTGTTCTGTATCTTTGAAACCAGCTCTGCTGGAGGGTGATTTGCATTACTAATTAGTTGCTAGGCATCCATCAATGCTTTTGTCTTTGATTCGGTGTTAATTTTTGTGCTTAATTGGTTTAGATACTATTTATTTGTACTGTGAATTAATGTTTTTAGATATGGTGAAGCCTTTGTTGGGAAACGCGAAAGTGCTTATCTTCTTCTTATATTAAAATTCCATGTTTTTGTGACCGTGGTGTTCCTGCTACTTTTATTTGTTTTTTTCTTGAAATAATCAGATGTATGTCATCTTCCTCCACAAACTGCATTGTCTAATTTTGTTTCTATTGCCAAGTTTATATTTTGCACTGTTTGCACTTTTGTCACCAGATTTTCTTCTACTACAGCAGAGGAGTATTTTCCTCAGTCAGTTCTAATCCTGCCAGCTCTCTGCCATTAGGTGACCTTAAAACATTTAAATTCCTGTAGTACAATAACAAAAAAAAAAAAAAAAGATTAATCTGCACAGTTACTGCTTCGTTTTATTTGATTGTTTAGTGCAAGAAAAATATGTGAAGCTTAATTCTTAATGAGCTGAGAACACTTTTCCATATCTAGACCACCAATATATTTTGAAATGGACCATATACTTTTACATGTGGTCTGTTGTTGAAGTAAATATCCTAATGTTTCTTTTAGCATACCACATTAACACCCTTTTTCTGTGACATTTATTAAGCCATAGTCCAAGTGATGTCTTTTAGTAATACATGTTGAAACTAGGCATCACATATCCTCTACTCTGTAATGAACTTTGACAGACAAGCTGTTATTTTTTTTTTTGCATCTACTTTGGACAACAGAAAATCCATTTTTCTACTGGATTGGAATATACATGCATTGTGTAAGGACTTACACTAGAAAGTACAATAATTTTATATCCACCTGTGACTGCTAGCAAACACAGGACATTTGTTTTAAGCAATTATTTATTATATATGCTTTATCATTAGGATATATAAATGTTAGTTTTAGAAAAGTTTTGAGTGATGCGTTTTCTTCACTCTTGAATGTTACTTAATAACCAGTGAAATAAAATACTAGTTCAGAGGTAAGCAGCATTTTGTAGTTTTTCAGGATGAAAAAAAAAGCAATTAAGTGCAGAAAAAAAAATCTATTCTCTGTATCATCTGCTGGGAGGTAAATGATCGCACTTAGACGGGTACTGTTTATACTTTTTAGGCATGACAAAGCTCTAGGCCCATTAACAATTAACTTAGAGAAAAAGTCACGTGAAAACAACAAGTAATTAAAAAATGACCCTCTTGGCCTATGCAAGGCCTGCGTTGAGGATACCTCTTCCCTTGCTTCTCTTGAATAGACAATGAAATCTTGGCAACGTGGCTTACATACACGTACCAACATGGCACGGAGCATTGATGCGTGCACAAAAGCAGCAAGATGAGAAAAGCACCCATCAGTCTTAAAGCGTTCATTGTACTTATTTAATCTAGTTTTTGTCCAGAGTAAAGGGTGTAAGTGGTAGTACAGGGCAGTACAGAAAAGGGAAAGCAGGCAGAGGGAAGTTCATAAGGGGAAATGCTAAGAAATGAGCAGGATGGGGGGGGGGGCATTTTGCTATATAACAAAAAGGTAAGGTTGGGAAAGGAAGTAAAGAAAATTGAAGGAGTGCTTTGAGGGTAAATTAGGAAGCAGTGATATGCTCACAACACTGACAAGACAGAGAGGGTAGGTCTGGATGCACTGATAGAGGGGGATCAAAGTGTATTAGGAAACATCAGACAGGCACAGGGAAGACAGTGGTGATGGGGAGGACTGGAAAACAAATAAGGGAGAACTTAGGCACAACAAATATGGAAATATGGTGGGTATGACCCCTCAATACCATCCTGCCCATATCAGATCCACTGGGAGTCTAGACACCACCTTGTGCACACTCACAACTGAGGCCTGGCTTAGTTGGTGTAGCCAGTGGTGATCAAGGATGTGGCTCTATGGCTACAAGAGGAATGTTTCCAGGTGGCAAATGCAGGCATCTTGACCTTGATCAACCAGCTCTTCTAACACCTTTGCTAGTTGGATCTGTCTGATGGAGGGATCATCACCCCTGGTAGAGCCGCCGGTGGTAAAAACAGCACTTCCAGCAGGTGAAGCCCCACCATGAGCAGGGTTAGGGGGAAGTAGTCCTGTCAGCCTGAGTTGTAGATGGGTCTACATTATGATGGTTGTTAGAGACTGGTGTTCTGTGGTGGTACTACAAACACAGCTACAGATGCTGCTGTATGAAAAATGAATATAAATAGAGAGAAACATCACAGCACCCTACTGAAATCTCAGCAGACTGTTATACCTCTCATTTGTCCGGATCTTCACTGAATGTCCAGATGTTTGCCTCATAGTTTTGGACTTTTCTCACAAGCCACTGAGAATGGAATTCATTTAATAATGATAGAAATTTGTGGTTTAGGCTTCATATCCTTCAGACAATGTACACTAACATAAAACATCTCATTCATGTAACTTTTTAAGTTCATAAGAACAATGAAATCTGTCCTTATTTGTGAACCTTTATTCCCCCCATTATGTAGGGCTTTGTCAAAGTTTCTTACATTAACGGCCTATAATGGCAGGGAGAAAAGAACAATGGAGATTCTGTTTGAACAGTATTGATGTACTGTGCAAGCATAGGCAAGTCTCATACTCTTGCATTACATCAGTCAACGTGGAAGAACTCGGAGGAACACTACAGCACCATTATACAAAGACATTATTTAAGAAAGGTAAGCAACTTCTTTCTTATTCAGTGCTCATTACATATGCAATAAACATTTTACCAATAACCCACTCCTGAGTATGGGTAATGCTGGATTTACCTACTTTGGCTTTATTTGATCAGACAGGCTTCACCCTTATGATCAAACCACACCAACCATGGTTAAATCCAGCATTACTCACACCTAGTCATGAGTTATTGCTTAAATGACTTTACATGGGAATATTTAGGCATGTCCTCCCCTATGCTAACAAACATCTTTATTAAATTTTCACATATGACATAGGCAATCTTACATTTATATAAATGAAAAACAAACATGACACCACTTTAGAGGCAAACAGTATCCACCGCAGATACCATTGAAACAACTGTAGTTGCAAACATTATATATCACTTATAATCTATCCAGTCATTGTCAGTTAAGCATTATATGGCTCATTCAAATCCTCACCTGCAAATATTGTTCCCACAATTCCCATTTTTTTCTATGTAGTTTGCTTCCTCCCTTTTCTAAAGATCCTAATTCCAGTTATTTTATCTCTATTACTATATTTACTGCTTCTATTAAAGTTGGTCTAGACTTTGATTTGCATTTTCTAGTAATTGCTTTTTTTTGGCTGCCACCATAATTAGACTCAGCAAGCCTTTACTATGTCTGGGCAATTCCGATTCTGTATCATAGCTCAAAAAAATCGTCTCCCCAGTCAAGCCAGTCCTCTCACACAGCATCTCTGACAGTGCTGTCCACAGGGAATCCCTAAAGTCTGCCAGCTCACTACACTCCCAAAAATATGTTCCCAGCCACCTCTTTTCTGCCCATCACACCTCCAACATTTGCTATCCACCTGAGGAAAAATTCATTGGCGTCTACTTGAAGTATAAAAATACCTATGTAAACACTTCCAGGCAAAGATCATAAATCTTCTAGACTTTGTTGCATATTTGGGAGATACACATATATCCTCTCATTGTCTCTTTGTGAATTGCTTATCCGATCTCTCTTTCCAATCCTTTCTAAACTCCTCTGATTGATTCTTTTAATTATCATGCAATATTTTATATGCTTTACTAAATATTCCTTTTTTAACAGCAACCTCTGTTCTAGAGTCTATTAAAAACTCTACCAGTGCTGGTCTCTCATTTAGGACCCCCCCTATTTCTTTCTTTTTGCCTATACTCTGATATCAGTCCTTGATAGGGAAGGCAATCTCTAACTTGCAGTCCAAGTAAATTCTTGGCCTCTTCCCATTCTGGTTATTTGCTTCCATTACCTTGGTTCCTTTGCCAGTTTTCTCCAATAAATTCCAGCTCCCTCTTGCCTGTTAATCTGTATCCCTGACCACAGTCATCTCTGTCGGCAAAATCTCTTTTCTCCATTCTCATGCTGGTTTGGTTCTTAGAATACTCCCTGCTATTTTATGAATATAACATACTGTGTATGATATTTTCTGTTCTCCTTAAGAATCAGCATCCAAAATCCTAATCTCTACTTATTTCTTGAGCTTCCTCCTTGTATCATCCTCATTCCTTTCTACTTTGAATTATAGTTTTCTGCTTGTGCTTGTGTATAAGAGCCTTAACTGTTTTGCTGTAAAATACCCCTTCAAACTGGGTAATCCTATTCCGCCTTGTTCTATTGGAAGAATTAGCTTATCCCACTTGACCCTTGCTGTCTTCCTTTCCCAGATAAAATCTTTCAACTCTTTTTTAATTGTTATCCACATCTTCTCTTCTGGTTGATAAAAATATGTCTGACCTGTGTATAAGACTCAAGGGACTAAAAATATTTAATGTCTTGTATCTTAGTATCCATATCCATATAACAAAGCTTCTAGTTTCTCAGTTTTTGTATTATCTTCTGCTTTGTCTCTTCCTACATATCCTTAGCTGCCACAACAGAGTCATTTCTAATTCATACTCCTAAATACTTCATTTTATCGTGTCCCCATAAATATGGATATTGTTGGACTAATTCATGTGTGGGTACATAATTTATCACTATTGTCTTTGTTTTAGCTTCATTTTGTATCCCATGATTTGAAACTGTCTTAAAATGTTCCACAACACTGTAATGTCCCTTTCTGGTTTTGTCATGTATAAAATAATATCATCTGCAAATAGAGACAGCTTTTCCTGACTACCATACCAATTATATCCTTGAATTTCTGAGTCCCTTATTTTCTTTGCCAATGGTTCTAAATAACAAAGTAGAAAGCAGACAACCCTGCCTGGTTCCTCTACTCAAGCAGAAATTATCGGAGAGGACCCCACCCACATTAATTTGCACCTCTGATCCCTCATATATTCTTCTAATCAACCTTATAATTGTATCAGGGAAAGCAAATGCTTCCATTGCCCTGCTCATGAAGTCCCAGTCTACTCTGTCAAATGTTTTCTCTGTATCGAGACTCACCAATAAAAGTGCTATTTTCTTGCACTCTGCTTCCCTCTGGATCATCCGTGTTCTGTTAATATTGTCAAATGTTTGCCTCCCCTCCACAAAACCAAACTGATCCATATCTAATTTTGGTATCACTTTTGTCATTCTTTTAACCATTATAGACATAAACACTTTATAATCATGGTTTAGTAATGAAAGGGGCATGTGTGAAGCTTGATCCAATGGATCTTTACCCTCTTTAGGTATTACCGTTGCTCTCGCCTTCTTCCAGGATGCTGGTATGTCTCCTGCTCTTAAAATACTGTTAAACAAAACCTTCCAGATCTTTATCACTTTTTTCCCCTCCTAACTTTCAAACTTCCACAGGAAAAATGTCATAAGAGTAACCCAAACGGGTTACAGGGCACTATTTTAGATAAAGTAGATAAAAGTAGCTATTATGATGTTAAAGACAGGCTCTTATAATAAGGAAGCCTTGCTTATTTTATCATTTGGAACTTTAAATCCTGATGGCATGAATGCTTGTTGTAATTGGAAAGTCTTAATTTAATTATTTAATGATGTAATTGATTGTTTAATGGATGTATTTAGCTGTATATATAGTGTGAATTGAGTATGGTTCTATATTCCATTGAAGGCAGCGGATGCTGAGGCGCTAGAATGTATTAAATTATTTTTCTTATCCTGGACTGGATTGTTGTATTTGTTTTACAGTTCTACTGTTTTGCAGTTCTAAACTTTGTGTTGTTTAGTGGCTTCTATTTGTCCTTGTCCATGTCCAGTGATTCATTGTTAGACCTGCCTAGAATATTTAGGCAGGAACAAGGGGAGTCTTCCCAACGGAGTATTGAACAATATATTGTTCATCTGACTGAGCAAACCAGCAATAGAGGGATGTCATCCTGTGATACAGAAGGTGCAAATCCTTGGGAGAAATACTTTGGTATGGAGAATAAGAGGAGAAGTAATAATCCCTTTTCATCTATTGGTCAAGGTATGGTCGGTACATTATCAGCAGAAATGCAACAGATGTATGATAAACTAGATGAATTGCTACATAAAGAATTGTCAGTTCATCTTAACATCCTCAGTTTAAAACGATATCTAGAGCTGGAAGTCACACCTCATGGCTTAAGGGCTTTTAAAAGCCCGACTACTCCGTTTAATGCCGAGGCTGAAGAGGACGTTAAGTTTCAAAAAAGGTGGGTGTTGGCAGCCCACAAATGTTCCATAGAATGGATTACAATTTTGGTGGAAAGGGATTGATTGAAGCAACGTTGACTCAAGGAAGAGTTATCTAATATCTGTGAAGAACTGACTAATAATTCGCCCAACAAGCTCGATCAGTTTTTTGGAGATATTACTGTAGCATTAACTGAGTCTGAACAACAAATTCTAGCTGTTAAAAAGAGGACATTTTTGAGAGACTTGGGGGATTAGAAGAAAGGCTCTGCCTTCTTGTGGAGAACGAATCAGAGGTCGCATCATAAGGACTTACATTTCCAAGTCTCAAAGAACTCTGATAAATCGGTGGGTAAGGATGGCATTACTTCTGATTTCGTAGAATAATCTACCAATTGGGTCAGTGACAACAATGACTATCCAGGACTACCGGCAGCACAAGAACCACAATATATGAACAAAACTTTTCGTGGTGTCAAAGAAAATTATAATAACAAAAAAACGGGGTAGGGGCTCCTTTGAATTACAACAAAAGGATTATGGACAACACCAGAGAAATAACTTATATCCGCAGCAACAACTGTCAAGGTACAAGAAGTTTAAAAGAAATTAATGTTACTAATGACTCTGCTTATGTTGTTAATTGGGCGGGCTATGCCCTAAATGATTGTTAATTAGCCGTATAGAACCTGGGTCTTAAATTTGTTCCTACGGTAATACCACAATTATATGTGATTAAGAAAGATGTGTTTTGTTTAGTTAGAAAATTACATATATGGAATTTTTTTCATAGTAATCTGAACAAAGAAAGTGATGATCAATATATATCTGATAGTACAGATGATACAGATGTGAGCTTTTATTCTTGTTGTTCAGATTCTGAGGATGGGGGTGCCTTTAATGCCTATTGTCAGTTAAATACATATACTGTGCCCTATAAATCACAATATATGCCACCATTTAAGCATGAAGGTGTTCAGCAGTTTTCTGTTATGGTGAATTATGCAATTAAGAACCTTGGCGCTGAGTTTGAAAAGCATAAAAATCAAGCGCAGTATAACTTGACTAAAAATGAATGGGATGCTTTATGTAACTTGAGTAATAAGAAGGAGATCATTTTCAAACTAGCGGACAAAGGTAATAAACTAGCTTTATTACATTATGAACATTATTTAAAAATGTGCTATCAACACTTGAATGAGACAAATGTGTATAAGATAATTAATGTTGAATGTTATCAGCAGGCTATTGTAGAATATAAAGATCTGTTAATGAAAGGGAATAGATTAGGTTACTTTTCGAAAAGTGATGTTGAGAAAAAATTTGATACCAAAGATTATGTAATGGCAACATTTTATTGTTTGCCAAAGATACACAAACACATGACCGACCCCCCAGGAAGGCCTATAGCGTCGGCATGTAATTATTTTTTGAATAAAATAGGCATTTTTTGCATAATTACTTGTTAAATATAGTTAAAAAACAGGTATCATTTATACAAGAGACATTTGATTTTTTGAAAAAAATAAAAATTACCCACTGGGAACAAAATATGTTTTGGCTAGTGATCGATGCCAAAAGTCTATATACAAGTATCAAACACAAGCATGGCTTGGAGGATGATAGCCCTGTGTTGATGTATATTATTGAACTGATTGATTTTAGTTTAAAGCATAATTTTTTTGAGTTTAATGGTACTTTATATCACCAGCTACAGGGTACAGCTATGGGTGCTCCATATGCACCCATGTATGTTAACATCATGATGGGGTTGTTGGAAAATGAATATTTGTACAAAGATGACTTTTTATTAAAATGTCTCTTATTATTACAGATATATAGATTATATCTTTTTATGTAAAGGGGGCAAAAATCAAGTTAACCCCTACTACGTGGGCTTGACAACACGTAGACTTAGAGACCGTGCATATAATCATCTTTATGATATACGGAAGATGAACACCAATAACGCTTTAGCTAGGCACTGCCAATTATTTCCATCTCATGCATTTAAATTCAAAGTGTTACAGATACTTCACCATAATAGAAGGGAAGGCAATACACTAGGCACTTTAGAACTTTTCGAGTTGAAATGGATACTATTGCTTAGGGCACATATAGAGCCAGGCCTGAATACAGCCCTCAATATTAAACCAGCACTACTATAGAGACATTACATTGGAGGTCTAGGGCAGAAAATGTATTAATGATTTATACAAGCTAAAGTATTATAATAGGACTATGTGGATTCATAAATTTACATATTTAAATTTATTTTACTGTTTTATTTTATATGATTGTGCAAATAACCAAAATATACATATGCTTTTAATTTTTGGTTATTTTTGTTTTGTCATATTTTTGGCACAGAAAATTGTTTTTATGGATTCATGTATTTACATTCCATGACTATTTAAAATTCATCAGATCTATTGGTATATTTAGAGTATAAATGTATTTTATTATCAATCAACCCTATTAAGTAATGTCATATTATCTAACAAATGAATTTATTCTATATATACATCAAATATAGGAAGGTTAAGAGTACTATGTTATGCAAATGCCACAACTAATATTTAGAAAATTTGATCGTATATGAGTGTTGGTTGGATAGAATGCATTATATATATCTAATAAGTTATTATGTATAATGATATATTTTATGAAATAATATAGGGGAATGTTATATGTTTGACATATTTTAGACACATTTTTAGAAATTAAGTTGATATAAGATGTAAGAGATGCATTTGCAGGAAGCGATTTCCTTATATGGTATTTAGCCTAAATGATACTAATTGAATAACAAATGCTCAATTATATATTTTTAACCGCCAAAATGGCAGTTAATTAGGGCGTATGCCCTACTATATAAAATGTGGTCATTTTTTAAGAAATTTGTAACCTGATGAAGCGGGCTTGTTGAGTCCGTGAAAGCGCTTGTTTTATTGAATAAATATATTGCTGCTTATCGTGGAAGCTCCAGTGATTTGTGTATGTATTGATCGTTTTTTTACTGAAGCTTTGGATGGTCGTGCTGGGTCTGGTGCTGATAATTTGGTTTCTCTTGTTTTATTTCCTGGCTAACCATCACGCGATGGAAAACCTAAATATTGAGCTGGATTATACACCGAAAGTTGCCAGTGATGCTATGAATTGGAATGCTATATTCCACCAACGAGATAATTCTTTATTGAACTTTGATAATCAAGGTAATACTCCACAAGAGGTGAATACCCACCATGAAAACATGCAAGACTTTTACGGAGATATGAGGAGCTTGGAGAGCAATCTCTATAAACTTCACAGGCTCATTTGGCAGAGGAAACATCTGGAGGCGTGCCTGCATTTCAAGGTTATTCCGCGGGGCATGCGCGTACTCTGTATGCCGAGCTATGGAGAAGCGCATCCCGAGCTCCTACGAAGATGGCAACAACTCAATTTAGACCTTGGCAACAGATACTTGAGATTACTTATTGATTATTTTCAACCGGTGGAGAATGAACTAATTGATAAAGTTGAAGGTGAGCACAATAATATGGTTACTAAATACAAAAGTGAACATTGCTTGTCTAAACTTAACAATATGTTATCACAAGTGACTTTCTACAGTAATAAACTTGAACAAGTGAAGCTAAAAAAGTTAAAAAGAGACTGCAATGATTTCCGTGTCGGCAATATTTTTATATGGCCGAGATATAATGAGACAGTAGCAACTCGAGAAGTAAATCAGGTGAATAATGATTTAGTGGGTAATGTAACTACAAATATGAATGTTATTAACTTAGAGAATACAGTATCTAACAGTGGTTTGCTCACATCAGAAGTGGATACTGTTTCACCCACTTCCTCTCTACCTTGCAATCAACAAGGTTTGAAAAATGTAACAACAGGAGCCAGACCGAAAGAAGGCGCTCATATTCTGAACACTGCTCCCAATATGACATCGATTTTAAACTCCCCGCTTCCTTACAAACAACGAGCCCCGATGCGATCATCCAGCAGGGGAAGGGGGAAGCGCAAAATATCTGGAGACAATTGGGAGAACAGGAAGAAGAAACATTAAATGTTTTATTCTTTAATATTTCATCTCGTGAGTTGACTGAATCTGAATGCTCTGTACTTAATAAGGGCTTATCATTTATTCCTTTCCGGGGTAGTGAACTTTCTGATACCCTTATAATGCTCCGAAAGTTTACCAGAAAACTGGCCCTGAAACTTTTATTCTCTGGTGAAAGTAATACTGAACTTAAGGATTCATGGTCAAAAAATACTATTCTTAAAAGGAAAAGTGCCTTCATTCCACCGCTACCTAGCTCTATTGATTGTTTCCTACGTGCATGTGAATTTGACCTCTATGCATATTATAAAGAGAAAGGACACAAAAAGTTATTTCATAACATGAGTGAATTGCAAAGAAATAGCCTAGTTTCACTATGTAATGATGAAAATGTGATATTCAGACCAGCTGATAAAGGGGGGGGGGGTGGTTTTGATGGATTCCGAATTTTATAATGACATAATGAATGTAATGTTATGTGATGATACTGCATATTTAATGATTAAGAGAGCTGATGTCATATCCATAATTGGGAATGTTAAAGATACATTCTACGATCTCTTGATGTCAAGATGCATAGACAAACAGTTGTATGACTACTTGGATATTGAGGCACCCTTGATTCCCATCATCAAGGGATTGCCCAAAATGCATAAAGGGGTATACCCCCCACCAGTACGACCGATAGTTTCTGGTCAATCATGGGCAACTGAGAATGCCTCACAATATGTTCAATTTAAATTGGCCCCGTTGATAGATAAAATACCTACTATATTAAAAAATTCCTATACATTATTGGAAGATCTTAAAAACTCACAATGGGTTGAGAAGGTGAATTGTGAGACACTATTGGTTACCTTAGATATAAGGAACCTATTTACAAGCATACCCAATGATTTTGGAGTAGAAGCTATTAGAAGCTGTATGAATGATTATGGCATGGTCGACCAAAATGAACAGTTTATTATATGTACCTTATTAGAGTTGATACTTAATAATAACATCTTTTTGTATCAAGATAAGGTCTATAAACAAATATGGGGGGTAGCCATGGGCACCCCTTGTGCAAATGTATATGCTAATATAGCAGTATATGAATGGGAGAGAACCCATATCCTGAATAATGAAAACTTCATAGCTAATGCTATTTACTACAGGAGATTTGTGGATGACATTCTACTTTTTTGGAATGGCAGTACAGAGTCCTTGCTCAGCTTTATTGAATACATGGAATCAACCACCTCATTCCTTAGTTTCACACATGAAGCTTCATTTAATAAGGTTAACTACCTTGATATAACAATAATGAAAGATAATGGGAATAGGCTTACTACATCACTATTTAGAAAATCTTGTTGGAAAAATGGCATTTTACATCATGAGAGTATGCACCCTCGCCATATTTTTCCCAATATTGTAAAAAATCAAATGACTAGAATAACTAAGTTATGTAGTGATATCAAGGATAGAGAACAACTGTTAAACTTTCAAATTAAGTGTTTTAAGGATAGAGGTTATCCAGATTATGTACAAACCTCTACCCTAAATAGTAATAACATGACCTCTAAGGTCAGTCATAAACGAAGCTACTTTGGACATCATAACAATTTTTGCGTAGACAAGATACAATATGATATCAAATTCACTAATGATGTGAGATATATCAAAGACATTATCAGCAAAAATTGGAAGTTACTTTATATGAGTAAAGATCTGAAAAATATGGTGGGTGAATACCCCATTTTCAGATATAGTAACTGTCCAAACCTAAAAAGGTTATTATGCAAAGAGAGAATATTACATGCACCATTGGATATTAGAACTAACTTTAGGAGAGGAACCTTTCCTTGTAAAAAATGCTGTGTATGTAATTATATTAGTGATGAACAGATATATGAAAATTCACAGACTGGCTATAAGTTTACTCCGAGCTTTTATGCCACATGTGAGACCACAAATATAATTTACTTGGCGACATGTGACAACTGCAATGCCTACTACGTGGGCTTGACAACACGTAGACTTAGAGACCGTGCATATAATCATCTTTATGATATACGGAAGATGAACACCAATAACGCTTTAGCTAGGCACTGCCAATTATTTCCATCTCATGCATTTAAATTCAAAGTGTTACAGATACTTCACCATAATAGAAGGGAAGGCAATACACTAGGCACTTTAGAACTTTTCGAGTTGAAATGGATACTATTGCTTAGGGCACATATAGAGCCAGGCCTGAATACAACCCTCAATATTAAACCAGCACTACTATAGAGACATTACATTGGAGGTCTAGGGCAGAAAAAGTATTAATGATTTATACAAGCTAAAGTATTATAATAGGACTATGTGGATTCATAAATTTATATATTTAAATTTATTTTACTGTTTTATTTTATATGATTGTGCAAATAACTAAAATATACATATGCTTTTAATTTTTGGTTATTTTTGTTTTGTCATATTTTTGGCACAGAAAATTGTTTTTATGGATTCATGTATTTACATTCCATGACTATTTAAAATTCATCAGATCTATTGGTATATTTAGAGTATAAATGTATTTTATTATCAATCAACCCTATTAAGTAATGTCATATTATCTAACAAATGAATTTATTCTATATATACATCAAATATAGGAAGGTTAAGAGTACTATGTTATGCAAATGCCACAACTAATATTTAGAAAATTTGATCGTATATGAGTGTTGGTTGGATAGAATGCATTATATATATCTAATAAGTTATTATGTATAATGATATATTTTATGAAATAATATAGGGGAATGTTATATGTTTGACATATTTTAGACACATTTTTAGAAATTAAGTTGATATAAGATGTAAGAGATGCATTTGCAGGAAGCGATTTCCTTATATGGTATTTAGCCTAAATGATACTAATTGAATAACAAATGCTCAATTATATATTTTTAACCGCCAAAATGGCAGTTAATTAGGGCGTATGCCCTACTATATAAAATGTGGTCATTTTTTAAGAAATTTGTAACCTGATGAAGCGGGCTTGTTGAGTCCGTGAAAGCGCTTGTTTTATTGAATAAATATATTGCTGCTTATCGTGGAAGCTCCAGTGATTTGTGTATGTAATACCACAATTATATGTGATTAAGAAAGATGTGTTTTGTTTAGTTAGAAAATTACATATATGGAATTTTTTTCATAGTAATCTGAACAAAGAAAGTGATGATCAATATATATCTGATAGTACAGATGATACAGATGTGAGCTTTTATTCTTGTTGTTCAGATTCTGAGGATGGGGGTGCCTTTAATGCCTATTGTCAGTTAAATACATATACTGTGCCCTATAAATCACAATATATGCCACCATTTAAGCATGAAGGTGTTCAGCAGTTTTCTGTTATGGTGAATTATGCAATTAAGAACCTTGGCGCTGAGTTTGAAAAGCATAAAAATCAAGCGCAGTATAACTTGACTAAAAATGAATGGGATGCTTTATGTAACTTGAGTAATAAGAAGGAGATCATTTTCAAACTAGCGGACAAAGGTAATAAACTAGCTTTATTACATTATGAACATTATTTAAAAATGTGCTATCAACACTTGAATGAGACAAATGTGTATAAGATAATTAATGTTGAATGTTATCAGCAGGCTATTGTAGAATATAAAGATCTGTTAATGAAAGGGAATAGATTAGGTTACTTTTCGAAAAGTGATGTTGAGAAAAATTTGATACCAAAGATTATGTAATGGCAACATTTTATTGTTTGCCAAAGATACACAAACACATGACCAACCCCCCAGGAAGGCCTATAGCGTCGGCATGTAATTATTTTTTGAATAAAATAGGCATTTTTGCATAATTACTTGTTAAATATAGTTAAAAACAGGTATCATTTATACAAGAGACATTTGATTTTTGAAAAAATAAAATTACCCACTGGGAACAAAATATGTTTTGGCTAGTGATCGATGCCAAAAGTCTATATACAAGTATCAAACACAAGCATGGCTTGGAGGATGATAGCCCTGTGTTGATGTATATTATTGAACTGATTGATTTTAGTTTAAAGCATAATTTTTTTGAGTTTAATGGTACTTTATATCACCAGCTACAGGGTACAGCTATGGGTGCTCCATATGCACCCATGTATGTTAACATCATGATGGGGTTGTTGGAAAATGAATATTTGTACAAAGATGACTTTTTATTAAAATGTCTCTTATTATTACAGATATATAGATTATATCTTTTTATGTAAAGGGGGCAAAAATCAAGTTAATACATTTGTGAATAAACTTAATAATACTAGGTTTGGTTTGATGTTTGAAATTTCAGCCTGTGGTGAACAAGTAGTCTTTTTAGACTTAAATTTAAAGGGAATTGATGGTCAAAGTATTTCTACCACTGTCTATAGGAAATTTGAAGATACCAACTTTCTTCATGGCTCAAGTTTCCATCCTCCTCATTTGTTGAGATCACTACCCTATAGTGAATTTAAAAGAATTAAAAGACTTTGTAACAACGAAAATGACTTAGAAGTTGAATATAACAAAACTCCAACTATGTTTATTCAAAGGGGCTATGAACAGATGATTGTAAGGGAGGCATTGAGTAAAGTGAGGATGACAAATAATATGTATAGGAATAGAAGAGTGAATATAAAAGAAATAAATCAGGCTGTAGAAGAAAAGAACATGTATATGGTCATTACGTATGGCCTATTGAGTGATAAAGTAGCCTCTATTATAAAACAATATTGGGGCTATTTGCTCAAATTTAAAGAATTTGCTGGATTGTGTACCAAACCAATATTTTCTTTTAGAAAAGGATGTAGCATTGAGGACAGATTAGTACATAGTAGATTTCAAATCCCATGTCCTAGGGCATTGAATACTTTGCAAGTTCTAGACACTTTTCCATGTGGTAAATGTATTTCTTGCCAATATGCAGTACAAAGCTTCCAATATATTAATGGGAGGAAATTTAATGTATCATCGAATTTTTGTCGTACTACTGAATGTATTATTTATGCACTAAAGTGTCTGTGTGATAAGCTTTACATAGGGGAAAGCAAAAGGGCTTTCAAGCTTCGTCTACAGGAACATATAAGAGAGATAAAAAAATTGTAAGCTTGAAAGCCCAGTTGCACAATATTTTTTTTAAATGTCATAAGGGTAACCCAAATGGGTTACAGGCACTATTTTAGATAAAGTAGATAAAAGTAGCCATTATTATGTTAAAGACAGGCTTTTATATAAGAAAACCTTGCTTATTTTAAAATTTGGAACTTTAAATCCTGATGGCATGAGTGCTTGTTGTAAGTGGAAAGTCTTAATTTAATTATTTAATGATGTAATTGATTGTTTAATGGATGTATTTGGCTTTATACATAGTGTGAATTGAGGTTCTATACTCCATTGAAGGCAGCAGATGCCGAGGCGCTAGAACATATTAAACTCTTTTTCTTATCCTGGACTGGATTGTTTTATTTGTTTTGCAGTTCTAAAGTGCATGTTGTTTAGTGGCTTCCACAGGAATACCATCTATTCCTGGGATGTTTCCTGTACATTGGTTATACATAGCCATTTTTATCTCATCCCTTCTTACTTATCCTAACTATTAATAATTGAGCCTCGTGTACCTCTAACCTTGGCACACTTCATTCTTCCATAAACATTTCCATTTGTGCCTTTTCTTGATTTACATATTTCTCAAATTTATACAAACTTTCATAAAATTTCTGAAATATTTATAAATCTTCTACAGGTTCTCTTGTTATCTTCCTTGTTATAGGTTCCCAAAGCTTGGTGACAGCCCTTTCCACTTTCTGTTGCCTGAGTTGTTGTGTTGAAAGTTTTTGTGCTCTAGAATTATTATCAAAAAACAATCTTTCTAAACTTGTGCATATTATCGAGGTAATCTCTTATCTTCTGTTTAGCATTCTGCAGTTGCTCCTTTTCTTCTTCTGAGAGATTTCCCCTATTTTGCAATACTGTAACATTTGTTAGTCCCTCTAAATAATTCTTGTTACTGTTTAACCATATCTCCCTTTTATTTCCACCCTAGTTTTAAACTCCACTTTAATTTTATCCCATTCCCTAGCTATGTTTTCAGAAAACAATTCTCTCTTCTCTAGTAGCTCCTGAATTAATTCCAAAACCCATTCCTTGAATTCCTGTCTTTTCAACTGATAGATAGGAAAGTGCCAGTGTCTTATTTTTATTTCATTACCTATCATTTTTATTTTAGTTATTATTGGCACATGATCTTAAATAGTTATGGGATGCATTTCAAGACCTTCAATTAAATGCACGTCATGCTCCCGTGAGATATGAAATCTATCTAGCCTAGCCACAGATGTTATCCTGTCTTTCTGATGCATATACATGTGCAGGTGTTGATGAGTGTGATAGTTGCAGTAGGTCTTTGGGTTCCAATCTGGGGACACCTAGGCAGAAGTTCTACTGAGTATGTGACAGTATGCAGGGCATCAGTAAAGGGAACTGTTATGGAATCATGTAAAACCAACAAAATCAGGCAGACGTTACCTCAGTAAAATGTCATTAAATGGACAACATACTCTGATTTAACTCCACTTATGCTGAACTCTAGCATTTGTAACATCCCCTGAGGTGGGAAAAGAATCCACATCCTTCTTATTGAAAAGCAAATGTTGTATGTGTTGAGCCACTCCAACAGCACTACTACAGATAAACACCCAGCAATTAACAAGCACACATCCTGCCCAAGTACTGCAGTGGCCTACCTGACTTAGACAGCTAACAGGCTATGTCCAATAACCAAACAGTCTTTCTTTGCTTTACTGCTGTGTGTCCAATAATTATCAAGTGGAAGTGATAACTAAACTTCTAACTGTGCATTAAAAACAAGTATACTCACCCCTGTGCATCTAGAAAGGTGGGCCAACCTACTGTGGTACTACTGAACATTCTGTTTTATGACCGTCTGTGCTATGATCAAAATGTACAGCACCATCCAGACTGGCCAGATCATATTCAAAAAAAAAAAAAAGACATGCATTACATCTCAGGAGCTCTCACTTTGACCTCTTCTTCACATCATTGAAGAAGGTCTGGATGGCACATCTTCAGGTCAGTGTAATAGTGCCTGCGCTGACTGCTAGTTTGGGGAATGAAAGTGGCATCAGTAATTCCCTGGAAAGACAGTGCCAAGCATCCACTTTATATTGGGCACCATCATAACAGCTCCCCAGTGAATGGTCTTTGTGGTATCTATGAAACAAGTACAGCATGTTCTTAATCTCCTATGAGCTTCACCAAAGCACCCTGTAAGCACCAGGGCCATCTGAAGCCATGACCATTCACTAGGTCTCATACTAAACAGCAAGGCAAGGTATGATATGTCATATGGTCATGCCCATTTTCATTATGAGAATTGCCATATAACACAGATCTACCTAGAAGCATGGGCATTGGCATGGTATAAGATGGTTGATGCCATTTTAAACTTCTGCAAAAAGAATATAGAAGTTGTGAAAGATGGTAGACAGAGTTCAGCTTTGCAACATGCACTTCATCTAAGAAGGATAGTGCTCTTTAGTGACTCCTTGTCTGCCAGACTTTACCAGGGAAGAGTAAGGAACCCCCTGATGACCTTAGCATATGTATGTATATATATATATATATATATATATATATATATATATATATATATATATATATATATATATATATGGGTTCACTTCAGTTCACTGAACTTTCAATTCACTGACTTTCATTTCACTGACACCATTTCACTGAAATTCATTTCACTGAAAGTTCATTTCACTGACAACTATTATTAGCAATAAAATGGAATATTCCCCCTTCCCCACTGTAGTGTGACCCTGGAGTTAGAATATATAGTTGGGGGGTGTGGGGGGCAGAGCCCCCCACATCGGGGGGTGTGGGGGGCGCAGCCCCCCACTCCATTTCATATGATATTCTTA
Organism: Protopterus annectens; assembly: GCF_019279795.1. Classification (NCBI taxonomy): domain Eukaryota; kingdom Metazoa; phylum Chordata; order Ceratodontiformes; family Protopteridae; genus Protopterus; species Protopterus annectens. The sequence goes on along the minus strand of NC_056749.1, from coordinate 439,505,720 downwards.
CGTTTTGATATAATCTTGCTTAGTAAAAGAAAAGTAAGTGGGGGGCTGTGCCCCCCACACATCCCCCTAACTATATATTCTAACTCCAGGGTCGCACTACAGTGGGGAAGGGGGCATATTCCATTTATTTTGTAATAATAGTTGTCAGTGAAAAGAACTTTCAGTGAAATGAAGTTTCAGTGAAATGAATTTCAGTGAAATGGTGTCAGTGAAATGAAAGTCAGTGAATTTAAAGTTCAGTGAACTGAAGTGAACCCATATATATATATATATATATATATATATATATATATATATATATATATATATATATACACGCTATATTTCAGAGGTGCTGAAGAATGTGCACGACATCATGTAGACCTGTCCACCAGACTCTTCTTATAGGCACAATGTGTATAATGAGCGATGTAGACAGACATTCATGATTTCAGCCCTCATTTGCATAATCATTTTGACTAGAGGCATGGATCACCTCAATATAAACATGGGTGGCTGCAGAGAGGCTTAATGCTCTATGGAAGAAGCAATAGAACTCTTTTGGGGAAAGAAACTTAATGTGTGGAGGCAAATTAACCTTGAGGAAAGCAGAGTTACTACTTGCTGAAGGTATTTGAAACATTTTCCTTACACCTATGTGTCTGTAGTTCTGAACTAATGCTTCTTTGTAAAAATATTTCATATTGGGAACTGTGCAGGGACTGTTAATTGTTTTAACAAGGGTGAAGTAATCAAGTGAACTACAGAGACATTATACACAAGCTGTGATGGTTAATTGAAGGCATTCCTAAAATAACCATGAAATGTAGCTCTTAAATGAGTCATGCCAACAATGCTTCGTGATATGCTGGGATACACATATACTTGTGTATAGCATTCATTGGGGCACATATAGGTGTATTATACATGAATTTAGCACAGATTCCATTGTGGTACATATAGGTGTATTATACATGAACTTTGCACACAGTACAGCTCCAGCCTACATGCTGTTGTGTCTGTAAGTAGCTGGGTGTTTGTGGGATGTGACCATGGGGAGTATAACTCTGTAGTATACTTACTGAAGGGTGCACATTATAGAATGCATACCCCATTGTACTGTGACATTGTGTGTGTGTGTGTGTGTGTGTGTGTGTGTGTGTGTGTGTGTGTGTGTGTGTGTGTGTGTGTGTGTGTGTGCGTGTGTGTGTGTGCGTGTGTGTGTGTGTGTGTGCGTGCGTGCGTGTGTGTGTGCGTGTGCGTGTGCGTGCGCGCGCGTGCGTGTGCGTGTGTGTGTGTGTGTGTGTGTGATGTACATATTATCATTCCCACGTGAGAGTACAGGAAGGGCATGATCTAGATGGACAAACAGTCCATATTATCATACTCACAGACTGTATCATTTCTCTGAATAGCAGTATTTCTGGCAAGGAAAAGGTATGGAAGAGCAAGTTCTCCAATCCGGGAGAATGAGTTGTAGCTACAGGCCCATGATTGCCATGGCCTATGGCTGCCCAGGCCACAGACTGGTATGCTTGGTGGGATCTTGTCATAGACATTAGTGCCATCAGTAGCCATGAAGGTAACTCTGAGCAGGTAAGACAACAAGCTATTGACATTATCTATGATGCAAAAAAATATACTGCCCGCCTTGCACCAGAAGGTAGTGCAATGGAAGGTGAGCCATTAGTCAAGCCACATTTGATGGAGACAGAGGAGTTTCTGACATCTCAGCATAGGGCATCAGACAGACCACAATGCCATGTTGGGATGTTAGAATTCAGAACTGAGTTGCAGCATGTCTCAAAAGTATCTATTGGAGATACCCCAGGTAAGCATAGCTCTTCCACTGTTAAGCCATGGATAATTTTGATTGATCCCTTTATTGGTGAACATGATATTTATGTTGTTTGCTTTCTGTAGATTAGATGCATTAGGAATATAATCTTCAAGGGCACATGCATGACCTAAGGATTGTATTACCCTTTATTGCCACTATGGGAATAAAGCAGCGACGACAGGTTATACTTATACTGTGTCTTCTCTGGTGCCCTCATAGGTGATTTTCTGCCTGACTCCATCGATGTGGAACTACCACCTCCTGATGTTGGAGAGAGGTCTGACTCTGAGAATGATGCCAGTATACATCTGGCACAGTCAAGGAGTACAGTGTTAGTGTTTGACATAGGGAGTGCGAACACAAGATCTCCTGCCTAGAACTCAGACACAGCCTCTTTGCCTGTCAACACCACCCAAGAGTCACACACCACACATGAAGGACTGGTTGCTGTGAAAAAATCCAGTCATGGAACTTACTGTGGCCTGTGGCCTGTGGCCCAGCCATAAATGTCTGCCACAAACTCCACACAGTGAGGGGTAACCACATGCATACTGGTGGACATAGACAACATCAGTACTATTCTCCTTCAGAACTACTTACGTTCATGTATGCAACACAGCATATGTGCAGAGCCATCATGGAGGCACAGGCTAGCACTACCTCTGCCTTTGCAGAGATTATATGAGGTACTTCAGGCTGTGTGGGATGACCTACCATGGGACATTTTCCATATGTGTGGCATTTGTATGGAATCAGTAAGAAATTGGCATAAGCCAGTTCCTCATGTGCTCCCATGCCATGTGCCAGGCATGGTTCAGAAATCTGATCCAATTCTGCTTCTACAGAAGTTAGGAATTTTGAATGGGGATGGTGAAGATTACGGTCATGCAGTGCCAGCACTTCCATGGTGGCAACAGGTGTGGATGTGCCTATGGGTAGGAAAGAGAGAGCATCCCCAAGGTTGTGGTAATTGCAAAGTGATACATCCGATAATGGACATTGTGTATGGTCACACAGCACACTTACATTTGGCCTGTGCCATGGTAGTGCTTGTGCAACTTCTGGTATAAACAGCTTTCATGGGCAGGGGTGCACACAAGATGCCCACTCATTTTCCATGCATGTCCTGGACTTATCTGTTAGATCGAGGCACAGTGCATCAACTACTGTTGAGGCTGTGTTCCAGCATATCCACATGCACAGCAGTGCAGCCATAATTGCTTGACACTAACAGCCATCCAATGAAAGTGGGCCCTCCCATAGCATTTTTTATTGATTCCCTCTATACCAAATTCAAACACACATACAGAGCACTCCTAAGTTTGCATTTTGTACAGCAATAGCATATATCCCTATGGAAGTCTTTGAACACTTGTGCTTCCTTCACCACCTCTACAGATGATGATAACTGTTCCTTTCCCTTTGTATTTTGTTACCTGGGCAACCCATGTCTGATGCTCAGTGTGGCCAGCCAATGCATGGGTAATCACAGTCTGGTATTTGGTTTTTATCCATCACTTTAATTGTAGTGTATATGCTTTACTGTGGGACAAAGCTATACACCAGTCACTTTTATCTTTGACAGTGACATAGCACTAGCACTGGCAACGACAAAGCCAGTGCCATGGCATACCATGGTTGCATCTGTCTAGCATGTGCATCCCCTGCTGCAGAGCCTCTACTGATTCTTCATCTGGATAATCTTCTACTGTCAGTTGTGCTGGGAGATGTTTACCCTTCAACTGGCCTCCCTGCTGCAACTGCTTCCTAATTGTCATGTTGCACGGTGTTGCTCATACTGAGAATATTGTAGTATATGTGCCATGGTCATATTGCAGGGCATCATGAAATACGTCCAGGCAGTGAAAACATGATTTTAGCAGCTGAAATACATGTCCATAATGACCCCAATTTGTGATAAGACATGGCTATATCCACTGTCTGTCACAGTCTGTGGAATTTGGAGGAAATGTCATCAAAGAGGGTTCCACGTAAATTCCAGCATGACCAATAACATGCCCCTGGAGAAAGTCACCCCTTACAAACCATTGATCGAGGTCACATGTTTAGGAGGCTAATATAGTGGTTAAGGTGTTTACCTGTCATACACAAAACACAGGGTTTGATTTTCACCTTTGGGAAATTGGCTAGGCTTAAAAATGTCCCACAAGGGCAGCTAATCTAGTGCTTACCTAAGAACAAAGAACCTATGTGTGCCATATGTGGTAGTCATGGTAACTGCCTGGGTGGCCTTCAGATACATTGTAAATGGTACCTTGTGTAAAAGGTTGCTTGGCAGTTTATGGAATGATACCCTTTATGGTGTACATGTCTTCTTCTGAGTCAACATGTGGGGCCTTTATTTCAATGTGGATGCAGTGTATAGCCCCAGCCCCCCACAGAAAAATGGGCTGCATCATGCAAAATCCAACATTATGTTGGCTCTATCCTTTATGGTATGTGGAAACCACATATACTCCCTCACATGCTGCAGCATAGCATTGAGAAACTGATGGCATAATCTCGAGGCATCTGTCTCCCCACTTTTTTCACTGAAAGGTCCCTGTAGCAAATATACATAAGACACACATATCTTTATATGCACTGGCATACGTAATCCATGACTTACACTGGCCTACAGATAAGACTGACACACCCACCAGCTGCTGTATGATGTCCCTATCCACATAGTACTGGTATACAATGTCAGTGTCATGTAGGGCATTCAATGCTATGTATGGTCAGATTACATGGCACTTCTGAGGGCAATGATGCTCACTATCATGACTTATACCAGCAATAATAGTCCGTTCCATATGGACGTTCACTAATGCTGCTGCATCTCCTAGCATATTTTCATGGCTGCTCTGCATGTACACCATGATTTTGCTGCAGTCATTAACACATATATTTGCACATCATACTATTTGTACAGTTAACTGCTCTTCCATCTTGTTTTACCCCATTTATAGGTTCATAGGTTCATACTTAAATACCAGGCTAGCTGTCCTTGCAGGTGATTTTAAGCCTAGCTAATTTCCCTTTTTTGTGCTCAAATTAACCTATCCCATTTAGTTATAGATTGGCCTTAACCATCCCATGGTCTATAATTATATATTACCCATAATGAGAATAACTGGAATTATACCATAGATAATTTGAGAGGACCCATGCATCGGTTAAAACATTTAGGAGCTGCCTATGTCCATTAGTAGTACAGCAGGTAGTCCTGGAGCACATTTTCTTGCAAAACACAAGTCTCTGAATCAGATACAGCTAAGTACCACATTTCAAAAACAGTTATATTCTCTTAATATAAGGGAAATAAAGCAGAACAGCTTGGCTTCCTTTCCTCTTAGAAAAGACAACTTTAAAGATGATTTTAATTTGTAGACATGTAGCATGCCATAAAATAGTATTTTTGGTCAATGTCCATTTGTGATCTTTTTATTTATTTTCCATTTGTTAACCGGGAATGTCCGACTTGGAATGAGAAAGTTTTTAGCGGAGGCCTGGGAAGAAATGCTCCACACACATGTCTTTGTAATGTGGGAGGAAATCCACACAAATGCAGGGAGGACATGCAGACTCCACACAGAAGGCACCCCAGCTGAGAATCGAACCAGAGAACCTCATGCTGTGAGGCGACAATGTTACCGCTGCACCACTGCGCCGTTATAAGTTTTTTAGCTTCTGAGGTGAAATGCTAGTTTTGGGAGACCCAATGAAGCGAGAAGTAAAAGCAAAACATAGTTGTAGTAGTGCTAGTACTAAAAATGCTAAAGTATACTCATTTAATTGAATTAGCTACCTTTACACTGAAAAATGGGAAAATGTTTTCAGATTTTGTAAGGAGAGTCTTAATGAAAAACTAATCATTACTGTGATGAATATTAATACTGAAAATGGTTGTATATAATTTTACCCAACCAAGATTCAGTGACATTCACTTCAGCAGAACTGTTATGCCAAAGAGTTCTTGAGAGGATTTTTTTAACTATACACCAAATACATAGCACTTTTTCTGTGGAGAGAGCCTTCCATAATGACTTCCCAGTGTTATGGAGGTTGTGCCGATGGTACTCCTAACTTGCATGTTGGTGTAAAGAACATCTCATCTACTTAAGCAATCTCAGCATATTGGGATATCTTTCACACACACACACACACACACACACACACACACACACACACACACACACACACACACACACACACACACACCTGCAAACTATAATTTTACCAGGTTTAGTGAAAGTTGTTTACAGTTGAAGAGACTTGTTTCATCAAGTTAGTTCTACAAAAAAAGGGGCATTACTGAACCGACCACCGCTGAAAAATCTGTTGGTTGCACACTGAGAAGGCTTTTGCTGTATTTTGTTTGTGAAAATCACACTTAGGGAGTAGTTGCTGTATTTTAAAAGTTTATAAATGACTAACATTACGCAACTTGCAATTGCAAGTACCGTAATTATAAAACAAAAACTATAAAAATATAGGAGAACAGCTAATACTGAAAAATCACTGTTCTTTAAAATTGTTTTTTGAAGGGGCAACCCCCCCACACCTTCAATATTTTATATATATATATATATATATATATATATATATACAAACACACACACACACACACACACACACACACACACACATACATACACGTGTGTCCCATTGAAACTCACATGACTGAACCTATTTCACTGAATACTGTTTTCACAGAAAAGTATGAAAGTTTATAGAAAGTACTATGCAGCAGTGTAATTTTTTATCATAGGAGTTACTAGGGAGCAGATTATGAGTAGATTGTGTTGGTCAGCATCATACCTCTCAACTGTGCATAGAATGTCCAGATTTTTGTCTTATATTTTTGGTCCATTTTTCATAAAATTGTGTTTTTTTCTAGCAACTCATTGGCAAATCATTGAAGATGTAAGTCAGAAAATAATGACAGACTTTTGAGTTTCAGACTTCATACCCTTCAGAAAATTCACGCTAGAGCAAAAACTGTTGTTCTATTTGCTTCCTAAGTTTGTAAAAGCAATATTTAAAAAGTGTCCCTATTTTTGGACCTTTGTCTCCCATTATTTAGGGCTCTGTCCAGATTTCTTGCTCTAAGAAGTTGAGAAGTATGGTCAGAAGCATATCGTACCCCCCCATATCTGTAGATGTCTTTATTTGCTCTCCAGCACTGGTTCACTGTGTGTGGTGCAACTATGGAATTAGTACATCAATGGGGAGTGCAGAGAGCCAGAAATATGTTTTTGAGATATATGTTTAGCAGTGTTTTTCTGTGAGATGAGTTTTCAATTAAATGAGCTCGTCCTTTTTATTTTCAGTGAAGTGAAGATTCACTGAAATGACATTGACCATATATATATATATATATATATATATATATATATATATATATATATATATATAACTACTATCTATATATATATATATATATATATATATATATACTACTATATATATATATATATATATATATATATATATATGTATATACATACATATATATATATATATATATATATATATATATATATATATATAGATATATATATATATATATATATATATATATATATATATATATATATATATATATATATATATATATATATATATAATACTATATATATATATATATATATATATATATATATATATATATATATGTATATAAAACTACCATATATATATATATATATATATATATATATATATATAAATATATATATATATATATGCATATAAAACTACCATATATATATATATATATATATATATATATATATATATATATATATATTTATATATATATATCTATATATATATATATATATATATATATATATATATATATATATATATATATATATATATATATATATATATATATATATATATATATATAAATATATATATATATATATATATATATATATATATATATATATATATATATATATATATAAAACTCTAAGATCATCATACCTTTAGCAAAAACTTTTTTGGAGGCACACAATCTCAAACTTGGTGTAAGTAAGCCTGCATTTGCACTTGCAGTGTTCATGTACTTCTGCTTAATTTTGGTTACCATTTAATAGCTCGTAGTCCAAACAAATGCATACCATTTCAATACTGGATTGTAAAATTCTGAATTGTAGCCAAGTAACTGCTCTGAAAATATATTAAAGGATGTATTCTTGTATGTATCATACATTTGCTGAGAAAACATTCACCTGCTCTAGCCACTAATTTAAAAAAAAACTTTGTAAATGAAGTGTAGATTGAACCTGATTATTAGAAAGTCCAGAGCATTTCTGAATGCAGAATATTTTGTTTTCTGTTTAAATGTCTAGAATTTGTTTTAAGTTAAGTTATTTACTTTTGTCTGTCAAAATGGCATATTCTGGTTAACCAGTTTGTTTAGGCAGAACTGAATTAACATCTTAAATACGAATTTGGTGTTAGCAGTGTACATGAGATGAATGCATGTAAAGAGGCACATAATTCATAGGTATGGCAGCATGATTGGGGTTGCTGCTATAAGCACCAGGTTGAAGGGGAAGCCAATGTCATCTTTCAGTTTGGGGAGGTCCTCCAGGAATCTGCAAAAGGTGGGGTGCAGTCTCGTCAGTAGAGTACCGTGGTGGGTGTCAAACAAAAACCTCTTAAAAATACAGCTGGTCAATGAAAAATCTGTCCTTGGCTATGCTATGCCATCAGTGCTCTGAATGTATTCATAATGGCACCACCTACTCTGATCCAGTAATATTTCCAACATGCTAGCAAACAAATTCAGTGTGAATTTTACCCCAGAGATGACTATCCAAAGTGTGCATATCCCTGAATCTCGCAGGACCTCCCCCTAATCATCACTAAAGAATATTTACTGAAGGTGTTCACCAAAATTAAAATACTTCCTCCATGGATCCTTACTGATTATTTAGCTGTTTAATTAATAGTACTAAAAAAAAAACCCTGACAGAACCCTTCCTACTATAAACCAATTGTATTAAAAGTATCAGATATTGTAACAGAGATACAAGAACTGGACATGGGATCCTTAGAAAGCAGCAGGAACAATTTACATAGAAATAAATGGAAATTGTGAGAACCTGGCAAGCTCTTCTGCACCCCCATGTGCAAGATGAGCTCCTCACACCCCTTGACATTTATATATGAACTTCAAAGTTGCATAAATGTAAAGAAAAGAGAAAATCACAAAACAAAATGAATCATTACTGTCACCACCCTTCATGCCATGGTGGTACGGCGGTAACGTTGTTACCTCGCAGCAAGAGGTTCTCCCGTTCGATTCTCGGTGTGGCTTGGGAGTGCCTTCTGTGTGGCGTCTGCATGTCCTCCCAGTGGTTGGGTAGCGTTCGAAAGACATGCATGCATAAATGGGTGTGCCTTTGTTGAAGGTTGGGCATCGAGATGGCACCTCGGCGTTTCGTAAAAATCTACTGCCAATCATTAGCAGACCGTAGTTCCGCTATGGCGACCCCTTACCAGGAAAAAGCCGAAAGACAAACAACAACAGCAACTGTCACCACCCTTCAATGCCACTCTAGCAGTACTTTTTTAAGGAAAATGATAATAGTCAAGTTCAGCAACATTAATAATTCACAGTTATTAATGAACATTTGTAGAATGTATCAGAAGGCAATAAACTTTTAGTGTGCTTCAGCATGTTGCATCTCCGGTATGATTACTCTGTGTTATTAAATAAAGCTGCTAAATATATTGAATTAAGTTTTTTTTTTGGCTTTTCCTGGTTAGGGGTCGCCACAGCGGAACTCCGGTCCGCTAATGATTGGTAGTTGACTTTACATGCCGAGTTACCAGCCCTGATGCACAACCTTCAACGAAGGTACACCCATTCACGCATGTCTCCATGCAGAAGACACTCTAGCTGAGAATCGAACTGGACAGCATCTTACTGTGAGGCGACAGTGCTACCGCAGCTCCACCACCGTGTCAGCAAACTAATATAGGAAGGAAAACAGAAACACAAGCACGCTTCACATAAAACATATTCAAGAAAAAAACATTAAAAAAGAGGACGTTTTGGGGAGGAACTGTTAACAGTTTCTTATTACTTGGACAGAAAAACAAAACCTGCAAAACTAAGCATGCACTTGATAACACAGAAGGACAAAAAGTTACATCATGATAATGCTAACTGCAGGAGGATAATATGGAAATAAAGCATCATTCATGTTCATTGTGCACTTCTTAACCTCTCTGTATTAGCAGCATCTTATTATGATGGATGGAATAATTTCATGATAATGGCCCCTCAAAATAAGCAATAAGTATGTTCTGCCACTTCAGATCTGCATTAATACAGCATCCCTTTTCTCTAGGTCAGACACAAAATCACCTACTGACTATTATTCCTTGTTTGATCACTGCACTCTGATGTGGTATCTAAACATTTAAATCTTTACTAATGGTAAAACTGCGGTGGTGGTGCTGCGGTAGCATTGTCGCCTCTTAGCGAGATGTTGTCCCATTCGATTCTCAGCTAGAGCATCTTCTGTGTGGAGGCATACATGAATGGGGGCATGCCTTCGTTAAAGGTTGTGCATCAGGGCTCGTAACCCGGTACGTAAAAATCCACTACCAATCATTAGCAGACCGGAGTTCCGCTGTGGCGACCCCTAACCAGGAAAAGCCGAAAGACACAAACAAACTAATGGTAAAACAGAAATACAGCCTCAAGCCAACATGAGCTGTGCATTTCTCAAGAAGTCCATTATTTTAAAGCATAGTACTCATGAAAAAAGAAAAACACTTTACTGTCCAGAGTTCAGGGGTTAACATTTCTATTTTAACTTCCTTGTACTGTAGGTCAAGAAAATCTTTATTAAATCAAATCAAGCTATCATCTCAACAAAACTCAAAATCAGACACAAAGGCTGTCAGCATATGATGTACAGTTCTTCCAAATTAGATCAACGAAAAGGGCACAAATTTACTCCAGAAACATTTTCACATCTACTCTTCATCTTAACTTCAGTTAAAGGTCACCCTTGCTGCCAAATAAAATACATAAAAATAAAATACCTTTTTTCACTGTTAAGCAGGAGTTATAAATCATACAGCGGCCACACTAGCTGCCACAGCTCGTTTATGTTTCCCTCCAACTTCCAACTGCCAGGCAGAAAACACAGGGCAAGCATGCAGTTGTTCAGTCTTAGCTGCTACAACTGAAAAGGAAGTTACTGCTCATTGTAGAAACTCAGGGCAAGCAGCTGCTTAGCCATAAATGTGGAAATTCAGCTGCTTGGCCGCAGACGCGGAAGTTTACAAGAAGAGCCGCAATGACGGGATCAAAGAGCCACATGTGGCTTGCCGACCACTGGGCTAGACTCTTAGGCTCTTGTCTGCCTATTGCAGTATAGTACAATAACAAGACAGCAGGTACACATAACAAGAGAACATCAGTAGCATGGAAACATTATATTCATAGATTCATAGATCTTGCGCAGCCATTTAAGCCCAGCCATTATCCCTGTAGAGATTCATACCCAATATCTAATAATATCCAAGACTGTGCGGACCTAGAAGAAACTAAGTGGTATGTTGAACAGACAGAGTGGTTTACTGTAGCGAGAAATTAGGTAGGCAAAATAGTAAAATATATGTTTGTACCACTGACACTGAATTTATTTGATGTAATTAACAATCTAGCAGGCAAGAAAAGAGGAGCTGGGTCAGCCATTGTCTCTACATTGCTTGCAAAGAGAAGATTATTGTAATCAGTTGAATAGACTGGTACGAAAACAGGAAAATGGTGGGAAACTTTTACTGCTACTTTGGGAGACTGTTCAGACTGCTGGGCTAGTTTTTAGGGAAGGCTTCCTCTTCAGCAATTAAAATAAATGTGTTTGTGTGTGTGTGTGGGGGGGGGTCTACAGAATAAGTTGTTGCCTTGATATTATGACATTAGTTAGAAGAGATGGTAAACAGACAAGGTTGCAGCTCACCAGAGGATTGGAGTCAAGTTCAGTAACTTGAAAATAAAATTACTTCAGCTCTTTCAGTGATAGTCAGGCATTTGAGTGTAGTATTCCATACTGAAAAGCTGTGTAAAATATATTTCAAAAGACCTGAATGTCAGGCAAGCAATTAAATTAACAGATCTCTTTTCCATGGTCAGGTGGCAGGTTAATAAAGATCTTGAAATTTGCACCTGAATCCCAGGACATCCTTACTATGCCTCTAATGAATCCAATGATCAGGTTAAAGCAGGAAAAAAAAAGGCAAGAATCACGTAAAAGTAGAGAAAAAAACAAGGCTTGCATTCTTTTAACTGGAAGTATATCGCAAGGTATCTTCTAAGCATCGATGTTTCCAAAACCAGTATCATTGTATCATCAAGCTAGCCATCTGTGATACTTGCATTGTCTGCTAAGAAAAGTAGCATATAAAACAATTTAGTTTTGTTTTGGCCTAGAATTATGTAATAGTGTAACATAAATGCACAAACACAATCAGTGCCAAGTTTTACCGGTAACATACTTAAGTTTTGATGAAAGCATTCAGACAGTGATATTCAACATTCTAATCTTAACCTAATAAGGATATTGTCCTGTGTAGTGAAACTCATTGTATCACATGAGAGTCTACTAGCAAAGTAAAATTAAAATCCCAAGAGGATCAGAGTCCAAATGCCCTAAGTCAAGTACTGTATTAAAACAGTGGCTGTATAAATAAACTTCAAGGGCATAATATTTGCACATTCACTAAAAGTGCAGATTAGCAGTGGAAACACCAGAACATTCTTCTGAAAGATTCGGAAAGGCTGAACTTAAGTAAAACAGAGTTAAGCACTTAATGGTTTCACCCGAGAAGGTGACATGTTTCTATGTTTTCGCTTCTGCATCTTTGTATGATCTTTTGTACTATGTATCTTTGTTCAGAAGACATATGTACTTTCAAACAAACGAACTACATATATGTTAAATGAATCTCCTATAGGCATCTTACACCGACCTGCTCTTCATTTAGGATACTTAATTTGAGGGTGGAGATGTCAGGGCTGATTGTTGCCAGCTGCTCATGTATCTGCCAGTGTTGGTGCATTTTAATTTATTCATTGATTTATTTTATTTTATTTTATTTTATTTACTAAAGGATTTAGTGGAAAATGCTCACAGTTCTTAAAAACTGTAGTCAGGACCTAGTTAAGTGATACAACACTTGGAATAACCTACCTTTGCCATGACTTGGAAAAGTCCTCAATTTTTCACACTTGTTAGTTTTGTAGTGATTCTGGTATGCCAGATTAGAATGATTCTAATAAAAAGTGACTTAAGATGAAAAAAAAACAATGATAACAGTATACTTTCTCATACAGACATGACTATGTAAAATGTCATAACATAACTCTCCATACAATAGTAGATTAGGACAAAATGTTACGAAAGGAAACAGAGCAGAACAAAAATACTCCTTTGTTTTTATACAGAAGCAAATGTAAAAATTCTGTTGACTAAATATAAAGACTTACTATATAAAAGAGGTCATCTGCTGTAGTTCTTGAGACATAACTGTAATGACCAGTGAACAAATTAAATATCACACAGTGATTGAAAACATGGCTTTCAAGTAGAAGCCATCAAGCAGCATGGTGGCACTTGGGAATAACACAGTGTAAAAGCTGTTATGCATACAACAAACTACCACCTTTCATACTGGAATTCATTTATAGAGTTTTTAAGTAAGAATGTGCATCTTTTTAATTAGAATAACAGTGAAGGCAAAACTGAATATATTTGCTTCATAGTTATTATTCTGTAAACTATTAACTGTGATTGGTACATGCTATGCTTAGTGGTGGAGCCATGAATTTGCAGAAAGGAAAGGGGGTGCAGACTTGTAAGGAGACCACCAAGAGAGGAATATACATGCAATTACACATCACTGCTGTGTGGCTGTGGTAGCAGAAGTTAGTAACACATGTCCAGCACTCAGTAAACATACAGAGACTACCGTTTGTTTTAACCCATGACTAGTAGAAATGACTGGTCACTAGTGAAAAGTTACAGTCCATTCTGTACTGGCATAGCTTGCACAGGCATTATGATAGCCTAGCAAATTGTTCATCTGAAGATGACATGATCATAGTGAGTACCGCAGTAAATCTGTGTAACTACATAACCAGAGAAAACACTGAACTTCAGTTAATCAAAACTAAAACAAAAAATAAGGGACTGCATTGTAAGAAAATAAAAAATTTTAAAAAGAGCAAATACTCAGCGTGGTTACATGCAATGTTTGAAAACAAGGGTAACACTGTAGCATTTCGCAGACTACTTTAACCCCAAATTCACTTTAATGGCATGCAGCAGTTCTTTAAATATAAACAAGGCAGATGTTGTTGGATGAAGCAGCAAAGATTCCATTTATCTGTGCAAAAAAATGAATGAACACAAAAGGATTTCCATAACAGAATATTGAAAACAAAGCTACATCGTTACAATTCATAGTCCATTCACTGCTTTTAAGCACACTTCAGTTCCAGTTATAAGCCTCTTCATAGCAAAACAGCCCCACTGTATTTTTTTCCCAAACGCACATAAATAACACTACATGCTTTATGTAGTTAAAGACCTTGAAAGAATGGAGAAATTATAGCCAGCAGGGGTCAGAGTTCAATATTTTACAATAAACACAGTATTTTTATACAGAAGCTTTCTCTTAACATCTAAACATTCATCATAAAAGGTTTTTTTTTTTTTTTTTTTCAAAATAGTACCCCTAAGTGCTACTGGATCACTATTATGATTTAATTTAAAATGTACAGCATGAGGGCTCTCAGGTTTAACATTCTTTATTCTTTACTGTTACCTCTCAACCTCTTAGAGCAAGAAATCTGGATAAAGTCATAAATAATGGGGGGACAAAGACCCAAAAATAGGGACTATTTTTTAATATTGCTCTTATAAATTTAAGAAAGTTGATTGAATAGCAAGTTTTGTATTAGCATGAATTTCCTAAAGGGTATGAAGTCTGAAACTCAAATATCTGTCATTATTTTCTGACCTCAGCCCTCGATGATTTACCAAAAAGTTTGTCAGAAAACCAAAATTTTATGAGGAACAGCCAAAAAATATGGGGAAAAGATATGGACATTCTGTGAAAATCTGGGCAGTTGACAGGTATGCTGTCTGCCAAATTTTTGTGGTGGTGGTCTATATTACTGCACTTCCTGTCTGAGAATGCTGTCTGAAACCTCAGCCTTTGCACTAGAAGAAATCTATTTCAGAAATATATTCTCTTTGTCTCTTCATGATGATACTGGGGGTAGCAGATTTCAGAGCAGATGGAGTAGCTGAGATTAAGAGGTATAGGACATCAAAGTGCCCTGACAGGAGAACAAAAATAAGAGTAATAAATATAATCATGAAAGAAAAGAATATAAACAGAGAAATTTGTAAAGCTGAAATGTGAATGCAGATATTAAAAGCTTCTGTAAGTTTGTTCTTTGTAAAATTTGAAAAAAATTCTGAGCTGCACATTTAGACAATTAGTTAGTGAGTTACTTTGTGGAGGGTTGTCCCACTAAGCGTATTGTTCTTCTAACAGCGAGAGACCCTAGGTGAATCACTAATAGAACACAAAGCTATTCACATACTATTATTAATATGCATACAAGGTAAGAATAAAATGTGTCCTGTGAATAACATCCACCCCATAGGTTCATATGTTTATAGAATGATATGAGGCTATTGGCCTGGAGGCCCTTATAAGCCTAGCCAAGAATTTTACCCATGTACCCAGAAAGTCGGCACCTGTTTCCCCTGTCCAGCAGGGACACAGGTGGGATCCCAGGGTTGTAATTTCTGTTTTCCATCCAGTCGTCCAGATTCCTCTTAAAGAGGGCTAGAGAGGTACTATGCTTGACATGTAGAGGGAGTCTGTTCCATAGATGGGGGAGTCTTTGGGACTGAAATCTATCCTGCTAACAAGTTCTATTAATGTCACAGATCAGGTTGAGGCCTTGTGTGCAGATTGCATGAGTGGAGTTTGACTTACAGATATGCAGCAACTGCATCAAGGCTGGGTCTGAGATGCCTTGTATGCCAGGCACAGGTCACCTCTGAGAAGTCTGTATGAGACTGAGTAGAGGGACAGGGCTTTTAGCCTATCAGTATAGGACAGGAGTTTGAGTCCCTGGATTTTCCTGGTCAGAAACCTCTGTGGTCTGTTCAGCTGCTGCATGTGCTTGGCAAGGTACATGCTGAAGGGGCATTGTAATCGATAATGAGTCTGATAAGTGAGGAGTACAGGGATGTTATGACCTCCTTGTTCCTGGATGAAATACTCTTACTTATGAGGTGGGCCATGTAGAAAGCTTTCCGTACAACGGAGGCAACATTGTGGTGAAAAGTCAGGTTGCTATCAACCTGGGTGTCCTAGTCCCTCACAACTGATTGCGTGCTTAGTACGTTGTTATTAATGTGATACAGTGTGCCAAAATACCAGCCAAAGGTATTGCATAAGAACTTGTACAGTTAATGTGTTACAGCAGATGGCTTACATAAGTTTCAGAAAGTTCTGCAAGCTGCATCCCAGAGCAGAGCAATTAAACAGGTTGGAAGACATACTTGGTTCATACATACATAACAAAACAATTTTGTGCAGTTATTTACCAGCTTGGAAACAAAAGCATTGTAGCAGCTGTAAAACAGACATCCAGAGTTTCAGTAAGGAATGTCCCATGTTTCTGATGGAGCTATTAAGGTTTTATATGATTTATTTAACAGAATCTGTTAGCAGATTTTCGAAGACTTAGACAATCTGCTTCTCAGAGATTCTTCTGCTGCAGACCGCAGTACAATAAATGCAGTCAGTCAGTAGACAGTGAAATTCACTATACACACACATACATGTAGTCACGCAGGCACACACACACGGACAAAAATGCCTTTGGGATTCCAGAAGTAAGTGCTGAACCTTCCAGAATTGAAAATAACTGCTGCAGACAGCATTTCACACTCACTGACATGTCCATGGTCAAATCAGGAAGAGTACTAATGGTGTCAACACTTCCAGTAAGGTAGCTTCAAGCTTTCTGCTTGCTCATGACATAACTTATTCCACATCAAACCTACGCAGCACTACAAATTCTTGTTTGTATTATCTGCCATAAGTCACAATTGCTGCAGAAGCGGCACTGACTAGCTTCGCTTATGAGCCAGCAGACTGTAGGTTGGAGCTGGCTGTACTATACACACTATCAGAGATGACTATGACATGACATATAACTGCATTTAATTTTTTTTTCCAAAATTTGTATTGACATTATTAAAAAGACTTATATGTATAACAATAAAAAGATTAAAACATATAAAATTTAAAAAAAATCAAGGTAGTAACTTCATTGACTATTTGCAATATGTACATTATGCCTGACTGAAATGAAGATGTGGTTATTAGTTACTACAGTGCAAATTCTAAAGCTGTAAACACTAGTTTAAAGACCATTACACAGAATATTGTATCTTTTTATAATGTTTTGATATGCAGAGGTGAGACCATGTTGAAAAATTCAATTAGAGATGACACTTTTGTACATTGATTCTTGGTGAATATTGTAGTGTACATCCTGCTTTCTTTTATTCTGTTTTCTCTGGTAGCTGTCTCCTGAAGAGGTCAGGAATTCTTCAAATTGAGGTAATGTAGACTTTTTCCATTTTCTTATGTTTTTTTTTCTTACCACAGCTAAGTTGTCCATAACAGGTTATAGTTTTCATTGTTTTACTGTAGTTTTCTGTTACATTAAATAAAATCAGTACTTCTGATAAAGAAAAGGATTCAGACCATAAGGCTTTCAGGAATTCTGCAAAATGATTCCAATACAACTGAATAGAAGGACATTCAGAGAATATATGTATCCATTCTGCATTACATATTTGTTTACATGTCCAACATTCAATATTTTTGTTTTTGCTAAACTTTGCCATCTTATTAGGGTTTAAAAAACATTCTATGCACGAACCATGTAAAACTATGTGTATAGTGGATCAAAGATGTATTCTTATAGATTTCAGTATTTAAGGTTTATTGCCTTCTTTTATAGATGTATTATGACCTAAAAATGATATGATTCTAAAATGTGTCATTTAAATTGTTATATGTAATAAGTGCTTTGTAGAGATGTGAATTATGTTATAGACCTCAAATTTATTATACAAAATTTCATCCATAAAATTAATTACTATGCAAGGAGAAGAAATGTATCTTACACATGTAGTCTAATGTGTTAAATAGAAATCCAGTCCTGTGGATCTAGGTCAAATTCAGAGAAAAATGTTTGAATTTCTTTTGCTTTCATGTTATTAAGGCAATTATGCCAACAGATAAAGTTTTTAGTTTCCCAAATATCCAGTGTCTCAAACCAGAGTTTCATAGCTATGTTACTTAGAATGGTATTTTTAAAAGTTTTTAAAATGGAATTGATGTAACTGGATTGGGGGGGTGTAGACATGCCAAACTAAATATAATTACATAGGTAGATCCAGAAGTAATTATCAGCATTATTATCACAAGTGTTATTAAATTTCATTTTATTCAGATTAAAAATTGAAAAGTGTAAGGTTTTTCCAATTTAATTATATGTAGAGTATATTCAATTAAACAAAACTTTAAAGGCTACTGCTTTAGCATAAGTATCTATAGTTAGAAAATGTATGTCTCCTGAATACCAAGATCTGATATGATGCTGAAGGGCTATCCTAGATTTACTTTGAAAGGAAATAAAATTTAACAGCAGTTTATTAATTTTCTTTATCTGTGTTTTGTTTGGAGGCAGGATTCTAGCTTGAATTTTTATAGGCTTTGTTTAAGTAGAGCAATTTTTTATTAATTATAGTCTATATTAAAAAGGAATTAATAATTTATTCCATTTATGAGCTAGGTTCATTATTGATTCTGTTATTTTCTCATAGTTTAAGTTTTTCATTTCTTCTAGTACTTTTGTTATAGTTATACCAAAGTATGTTAAAGATGAGGTTTCTTTTCTTATAATATTTTTATTGTTTATTTGTAACTTTCTTTTTTATTCAAGAATAAATATTCTGATTTAAAGTGATTGAAATTCAGACTAGAATACTTTTAGTCTTGTTCCAGCTTAGTTCTTTTAGTGATTCTCAAGAGTTTTATACTTAAGATTGTGTCATCAGCAAATATCATGATTTTCGAATTATAATTTTTAGTACTTTCTATGTATTTTATTTTAGAATTAGTTTGAAGTGATATTGCTAAGATTTCTATAGCCAAGGTAAATAAGATAGGAAATAAGGGATATCCTTCTTTACTTCCCCTGGACAGAAGAATAGCCTCCGAAGTAAACAGGCCTGTTTTAACTTATGTTTTATTATTTTTTATAAATGTTTATTAAGAGAGAGAAATAAACTCAGGAGGGAAATCAGTTCTAAAGTTTTAAATAAATAATCCCAGTTAAGGTATCAACTTTTTTTTGACATCCAGGTTAATGAGTAAAGCTTCTTCATTTTCTTTGTTTATATCTGTAATTATTATTCTAATATTAGCATGTATCTGCATTTTATATATAAAACTTATCTGATCTGTGTTCATAATTTGGGATAGGGGTTACTTTAATTTATCTGTTAAAACTAGCATAAATATCTTATAATCAGTAAAGTGAAATAGTCCTGTAAGAGGAGCATAGTTGAAGGGTTTTATTCTGTTTGAGTAATGGGGTGATTAAAGAACATTTCCATGATGGAGGAATTATTTCATTTTTTAACGAATTTCTATAATAATTTTGTGGAAAAAATGATATTTTGAGGTAAAATCTTATATATTTCAGCTATTATTCCATCAGTACTAGAGGCTTTGTAAGAATTAAATTGCTTGAGTTTCTTAGCAACCTTTTTTAAAGTGATTTGTTTGAATAGGTTTTCTTTTATTTCAGGTGATATTTTCTTTATGAATGAATATTCAAAATCTGAAGTAGTAATAGTTTCTGCTTGTTTGGATTCTTGATTTAAGGTTGAGTAGTATTGCTTACCTATAGCCACAATTCTTCCAATATCAGTGTATAGCCTATTGTTTTATTATTCATTATTTGTAAAATATAATTAGAGCTAGACTGTATTTTCACTCTGTTTCACTTTCTAAAGTTACAGCAGCTTTTCTTCAAGTAAAATCAAAGGCCAAGTGGGATTTGAGTTTTAAACACTAGGGAAAACAGTTGTACAACTGGGATCCTTTTTTAATATTATGATAATATTCCGCACTTAGAAAATATTGTTTCATAAGACATTTAATGATAAAGAAGCTGAATATATACATATTTTGTGATATTAATAGCTTATTGGCTGAATACATGAGGTTAAGGATTGCATTGAGGTTTTTAGTCTAGGTTGCAGGGGTCTATGGTTAATTGTCAAATGAGCTAGCCATCGAGCAGCACATCATCAAAAGCAAACCATTGAACGTCCATTCCTCGAATGTGCACTTCATCAAACCTGTGAGACAGGAAAAGTAACTAGTTGGTCAACACTTCCCCGTCTAACAAATGGCAGTATTTCAACCCCACTCAGGTGGGGGGCTTCACCCCCTCACACCCCCCAACTATATATACCAACTCAAAGATTGCACTACAGTGGGGAAAAGTGAGACAGGGAAGTATTGGCCAACTAGTTACTTTCCCCATCTCACAGGTTCGATGAAGTGCATGTTCGAGTAATGGACATTCAGTTGTTTGCTTTCAATGATGTGCTGTTCAATGGTTAGTCCATTCGATAATTAACCATAGACCCAAGTTGCAGTTAGTCACTGAAAAGGACTATTTATACATTGAGAGATTTTTATGTAGAATTTGAAGTCGGTTCATTTTTTTTTTTTTTTTTTTTTTTTTATGTCAGTTCAATTTTTTTTCTGATGTTCTCTTCAGAATGGATGATATCCAGTCCATATTATCAGTAAAGGATAGCTCATTATAAAGGAAGTTGCTTCTTCAGTTTTGTTAAATGTTCTGTTATCATTGACTAGATGAGCCTTTACTTTTGCAGGAAAGATTAGTTGTACTTTTATATTGTTTTGTTTGAGCAGTTTTAGTAATGGCTGGAATTTTCTCCTCATTTCCATAGTTTTTGTTGAATAGTCATGATCAAATTTCATATTATGTTGGGCATATTTTAAGGGTCCCATGCTGTTTTAAGTTCAGTTATTTATCAATGGCATTGGAAGAGATAATGAATTATTAAGTACTGGTTTACATACAGCTCTATGAGCTCTCTCAATACCATATGAAAATCCTTCTTGTATGTTCAGGAATTTAGGAATCCATGTGAATAGGAAGGAGACAATATCTCCTCCCTCTGTTTTTTTTTTCTGGCAGACCAAAAATTCTTATATTACACCTCCTTTATCTGTTCTCTAGGTCCAATAATTTATTTATTAGAGAAGAGTTTTGCTTTAGTAAGAAGTCTGTGTTTCTTCTTCTTTGAGCCTTCTGTCCATGTCAATTGAAGCAGTTTCTATATCTGCATTATTTTTCATTTTTTTGTTGTTGCTGTTGCTGCTATTTGATAATTTCTTTGAGAATGTCTTTGTTTAAGACTGTTTTTTCTCATTTTTTCTAGGTTATCCAGAAATCAATCTGTTTTTAGAGATAATTCCTGAAGTGTAAGCATTACCTGCTTCAGTAAGTAGTCTGCATGCGAACACTTCAAGTTGCTCATTTCCAAGTGTAACTGGTAAGTCTCCAGAGTATTTTGACAGGAAAATGTTGAAATAATTGCACAAATTTTTGTAGTTTGTTGAACTGAAAGTATATGAAGTGATTTGTGAAGAAATGTTTCTTGTAAATGATTTTTTCCTGTATAATTAGATGAAAACTGCAGAGCTCAGAAAAGTTGCTGCTTTCAGTTAGCCATCCAGGCTCTGCCCCAATAACATTACATTTTATAGTAGCTGAAGTCCCAATGTCCTAGAGTCTGTACCAATTTTAATGCTGTGTTGGCTTTTTCTCTTTCTCTCACTCTCTCTCTCTCTTTAATTCCTTGAGCAACACTACAACTAAACACTAGTGATTACTTCGTCTTAGTCTTCCTTACAAGCTTTATGTCATGTGATCATCTTAATGCTTCATTCAATTGTATTTCCCAACATGGCTGCCATGCTGATAGTACATGGAAAAAAGATATGCTAATTCTGTAAGTCATGGATGAACATCTGAGTGTAGCACCAAATTTGTGTATTTGGGATGAATACTCTCTTGTGATGCTTTTGTTAGTATATTGTCCTACAATTTACTGAAAAACATACAGAAGCCTTTTTTCTTCTGATGGCCCTGAGTACAAAAGCACAAAGGTGTGCAGACTCCCATGAGCAACCGCTTAAATCCTCCACTTATGTTGTCCACAGTGAAAGGCTGTTTCAACAATATAATTAGGCACAGATGATATAATAAACTAGTAGGACGATGGGCCTATAAAAGACACTTTAGGCTTATGACAGAACCAGGCAAATACAGTTAGAGTCTGAAAATATAGAACTTCTTGTTTTATATAAGAATGTATAATTTTTTATCTAGCTACTGAAATGGCACACAAATATAATATAGCTGACCAAATATGTTTCAGCAGTTTCTTAACACATGTACAGTTGAAGAGGAATGTCTTTTGTTTGGTAAGGAAGTTCCATATGCATCCTACCTATGGTTTGCTGTTTTGTTACACATTTTTGATTGCAAATTAACTTTACCTAGCAATTGTTAAAAAGTCATTAATTTGAGTTGTGAAAGAAAAAAGGAAACAGAACAGAGTAACCTGACCTTGGAAACATGAGCAGAGAGAGTTTCCAGTGTATGGGCTGAATCTATTGCAAAAATATAACTTGAATTTCATCTATGTGGTAGAGGCACAGAATATCTGCAGGCATTTTACAAAGTGTTCATTTAAATACAAGCTGTGAGGTGTTTGTTCTGAATCACCTTCTTGGGCTTGTATTGAGTGCCTTTTCTTGGGTCTGAGGTAATTTAACCAATTATCATAGTACATAATGTGAATGAGTGAGTATATGAGTAGCAAACACAAGTCTGAAACTTTGCTGCCAGCATCTTAGACTCTTGGATGTACTGTCTATGGATGTGAAGCTAGAATAAATGCATTGCTACACAGCAAGTGCCCTGCATAATTAGATTTTTTTATAAGCCTTTTATATCACGAGTTATTTATTTATTTTAGTACAGAAAACGCAGGTTGTCAAGAAACATGCACTATTTGGGTATCTGTACAAGGATAGGGGTACATTTTAGAAGCTGCTGTACAATTCAAAAACAAAAAAAATTCCTGGCTACACCCTGCATTCTGTAGCTAGCTGTGAGTTTTATATATTCATCTTCCTAATGTATACTGTTTGGGCATGCTTTTTAGTTGTTCATTGCTGTAAGGTCACCCTTTAAACAAACACTTTTTCTAGGCCTTCTGGTTATCAATCCCATCACTACCAGTTACATTTTGTTTGGCAGTTGGTGTAGAGGGCTAACGCTGTGAGCTGTAGTTTATACAACACCGTGTTTGATTCCTTCAGCCCTCATTTGCCTGCTGTGTGACATTGAGCAAGTCACCTAACTAGGCACTGCTTAGAGGCAACTGGGAAATTAAGCTGGGGTCTTCAATTGTCCCTTGGACTGCGAGCCAAGTAACTGCCTATTACTGCTTATTAAAAGCAGCAGTAAATGAATTTGCTATGGAAGTTTCTTGCACTGCTATAAATATTGTTTCCAGGAAAGCACTCAGCAAACATAAGCAGTTCTCATACTTTTGCCATGCTGCCTATCATTTTTCCCCACTGGAAAAGGTAAAGTCAGCTAGAAAATGAGGCAGGACAGAGCAAATCTTTGGTATCCCAAGTTCCTAAATATCAGCTATGCAGAAAAAATATACTACAAACTGAATGGCTGCTACTGCAGATTTGATTAAAACATATTTTCTTTTTTACCATATTCAAAAATATTTATATCTGTGTGGGTGAAATGGTTGAGAACTTAGCAAAGGTCACATAGTTTACATTTTCTGTGAGACATGGCTTTACTGGTATGCAGTCTGTTTACAAATCTTGCAAAACAAGAAGCTATTTATTTTCAGATTAGTTGTGAAGGAAGCTAATTTAGTAATGTTTGAGATAATGACATTCTGTCTGCATTTTAAGAAATTCTGGAAATAGCCTTGGTGATCATAAATCTAACATTTTGTTACTACTAAGATTTCTTGCCATTTTAACTTCACTCTTTGCATACTTACTCAGTTGGCTTGATATACTGTTTGCAATAAACAAAATACAGCAACATCAGAAGGACTTTTTATCTAGAAAAATGAAGGCTTTGTAGATCTATAAATATAATCTTAACTGATACTAGTGTTTTTTTTTCTCAGTGTGCACAGGCCAGATTCCAGAAATATTCCAGATAATTAGAAGGCTTTTCCTGTAGAAATGTTGGGAAGTGACCTTAGTAATTTTAGGATCAGCAAGAAAAACATGTTGAACATCACACTACTAGAAAATAAAATACAAGCTTATCTGTCAAGTATGACTTTTTGCCTATAATAAACTCTGAAGGTTCATAACAGAAAATGTAAAGAGATTAATGGCAGGGTGATGGGGTTTCTGTATTAGTTAGCATTGTTCTTGTAATTGAATGGATTATTTCTCTGTTTTGTTGTCACAAAGATATGAGATAATTTGGGGACTGATCCTTCTGTTATTGCTCATAATATTGACAATGAAACTGAGTCTCAGAATATTGTGGATCAGATTCACCATGGATAAATGAGCTGCAAAACAATACGAGTGTTTCCTTCCTGTTCAGTAGGAGGAGATATGCTCTGCTGTACTGGGATAGGAGGAGATATGCTCTACTGTGCTGTCAGCATCCATGTGGGAAGCTTAGAGATAATGGCACATGACTGAGTGCTGTTAATAGTAGGGGCATGAATTACTGGGCACACATATGTAGCATGCACATTGGGGCATCTGATACATCCTGAGGAGATAAATGACTACAAGGATAAACAGTATACAACATTCCTTCTCCCAGTTCCCTGATTCAAATGGGTCCATATTCACTGGACCTTGCATATCCCCGGTGCACAAACTGTCTAAATCTTACTAGACCAAGTGTGACAAAGGGAAATACTGTCAGCCTAGCTAGCTGGAATTTTGTAAATAATTATATGTCATTTGTTAATATTAATATGGTTTATATAGAAATGTAACAGAAGGAGATTCTGCCAGCCCAGCTATCTGGAATTTTTTAAATAATTAAATGTCATTGTGAAAATTAATATGATTTATATAGAAGTGTGACAGAAGGAGATACTGCCAGCACAGCTATCTGGAATTTTGTAAATAATCACGTCATTTGTGTATATCAACATGATTCATATGCTTGTCTTACAAATGTATTAGAACGGTATGTTATGTGCATATTAAATTGCTGGCACAGAAGTGTGTGTGTTGAGCAAGATTTGTACAGTATTGAGCCTACATGTGTGACCACAGCGAACCTTGCTGGATTAGAACAGAAATGTATATAAACTATTGTACCTGTGTAAATGTATATGTTTTAACAGTGAGAACTAGAACATAGAGCACTAACTTGCAAAACTTCAAGATAATGGTTGAAACTAAATTATTTTATGATTGTGCTATAAAAGTTAGTTTCAATGCAGCAAGGAGACAGGATGTCTAGAACTAAGTTGCCCTCTGCATTATTTTGTAAGTGTTTTATTGTTTTACGTCTTCGAGCAGTTGCATAGATCTGAGAGATATGCTAATCTATTCCTGCTGGTATGGGAGAATAAAACTGTATATATTATGAGAAATTTGTCCAGCTTTATGTCAGATTTCTGGATGATATTTTTGTTTTGTGGAAGGGACTCATCCAAGAGATTGATAATTTTATGTTTTACTTGAATAATTCTTCCACGTTTCTTAAGTTTACTTACAACTGTAGTTCTGAAAGTATTAATTACCTGGATACTACAGTTTATAAATATGAACATCAGTTAGGATCTAGGCTTTTTAGAAAGCCCACTTTTAGTAATTCTTATCTACATTTTAATAGCTGCCATCCTTTTCATCAAAAAAAGAATTTGGTGAAAGGACAGATGATTAGAGCAGCAAGAATGACATCAGATTTTTGAGAGGTTAAAGCTGAACTGGATTTTATTGCTAGTATGTTTTTGGCAAGAGGCTATGCCCTGGACTTAATCAGTGACATTAAGGATTATGTTCTGTCTGAGTGGGGTAATAGATATAAGCCCTTATTAGGAATGCCTTTGTCTCAGGCCCCTCAAATTAATACATCTAACAATTATGAGAGGGCAATGGTTTTGAACTTTGGTAGGCATATAAGAACTGTTAGAAATACTTTTCAAGAGAGATGAGCTTTGTTATCTAGCAATCCAGAGTTTTTGGAAATCTTAGGTCCCTCACCAATCTTTGTGTATAAAATTTCTTCAAATTTCAAACAGCTTTTTGAGAAAGCTGATAGTAAATTTAGACTTGATAACCACACAGGTACTTATAAGTGTGATTCATGTGAACAGTGTCGGTATATTTTACATGAAAAAAGGTTGATTTTGGAAAATAAAATTCGATCCAAAATTACTTTTGTGACGGGAGATTGTTTGACAAAGGGGGTGGTTCACTGTTCAACTTTCTACATAGGAAAGACAGATAAGGCATTCAGAAACAGAATTTATGAACATATCTACCAAATAGGAACAAATAACACCATTAATAATACCCTATATAGGCACTTATTCAATAGTGATTCTTGTGTGGGCTTAAAGTTTACATTACTGGAGCAGATCACTAGTAATTGTTGAGAGGGAGATTTGAAAATTCTCCATGAGCTGAGGGAAATGAAATGGTTAATTAAATTATGTGCCAACTATTCCCCTGGATTAAACAATTCACTTAATTTACAGCCTATGTTAAAATATAGGTCTGAAAAATATAGTTGGCTTTTCTCTTATGCAACATTTGCTAGGTAGGCTAACTATTACAATTTTATTAAGTGTTGCTGCACTGTTTAAATATTAGCTTTTGGAAGCTTAGCTGCTTTCGGTAAAAATATTGTTTTTAGTCAATATTACAACATTTGACATTTATAATTTTAAATTGAGATATGTTTTCTATTATTATTGAGTTTATTAACTCAGGTTTTTATATGCAGTTTGCCTTTAAGAACTTCAAGCTATGTTTTAATTAATTGAATGAGTGAATGATTTTTCACAAGAAATATATTTAAAAGGAGGCTTGTGCCTTTTGTTATTAGATTTTGATGAAGTCTAGTTTAATGGACAAAAGCACTTGATTTCTTGTGTATTTTTATCTTTGATTTATGGTCGTTCATTAAAGCATATATGGTTTTACCTATGCTTTAGTGAGAGAAGTGTTTCAAGGGTCCGATTTATTTTATATTGAGATATGCAGTTTTTCACAGGGAGATGCTAAAATGCTGCCAGTTTCTAGCCATGGGGGTTTTCACCTGGGATAGTCAGATGACAAAAGTGATGTCATCCTGCAAGTATCCCAGCAGCAGTATTTGAGATATTAATTTAAGAACTCTCTGAGAGAGAGCATTTTGTGTTTTGTCTTTGCCCTGGAAACTTCCACTCACCTCTTCTGTTTACTTGTTGTTCTGAAAGTAAGTTTTTAGGGCATAGTAACTCTTTTAGATTCAGATAGGAATATAGTAAAGTATAGCTTAGATGTTTTCTTTATTTATTTGAGACTGTCCTGCAGTGTTGTTTTAAATATTTCCTGTGATTTTGAACTCTGATGTAACTGATTACTTACTGAGTATTGTCTTGTTCTTTTATTATTTATTATTAAATATATTTAAACCTATCACTGTGGCTGATACCTGTGAGACATTTTTAAGCTCTGAGAGTACTTGCATATCTAATTGGTGACAGTGTAGGCCACTCCTAATAACCTTGTCTCTTGGTCAAACTACCATTTAGATTAATAGTAACATTACACAGTAAGATTGGACACCCTTTGCTAAGGGCCTTCAAATAGCTGATTAGGTGCTGGCTGGTGGCAGTGAAAACTAAATTATAGTGTGGGCAGAAGGGGGCATAGCTAGTAAACCTGTGCCAGCCTTTCCCAGGTGTGTGTGTGTGTGTGTGTGTGTGTGTGTGTGTGTGTGTGTGTGTGTGTGTGTATATAAATCAAATCTCAAAGTGTGTGCGTGTCAGCTACTTGGTCAGGGACACAAACCACTGGTTGGACAGAGAGGGTGCTGAAGGTCTTAGCTTGGTCACTCAGCTGAGATCTCAGCTCTATAGCTGTGACAGTGGGGTGTCTTATTGGGGATCTGGAGAAAGAGGGAGAAACTAGCCCCAGACTGTGATCTTTGTGTGTTCTTAAGGGAAATTACACCTTACTGTGTGTGTACTTGTCATCCTCCCAGCAGTGTGTACATCCCCCACGGTTGCCAGTGGTGAGGATTGAGGCTCCTTGATTACTAGGCCAGTGTTGGGGTGTCACATATTAATTGGTGGGGAGTGGTGGGATATCCACATCACATACTGATTGGCTTGAAGTGGTGGGATATCCACATATTAGGATTCAGTGGTGTGGCTGTTGAATTCCTGTAGCCTATAAACAGTGGTCACTAAGGAAGGTGTTTGTACTTTGATTCAACCACACAGTGAACATTCAGAGTTTCATATCACAATTGTTTTATTTATTATTTTTTTTTTGTTACTTAGTCAGGGACAGCAGGCAAGCATGTCAGCATAGGAGTTTGGCAAGCTGACAAGGAGCCAGTTGGCTGTGATGTGTTTAATACACATATAACATACAGTTTTAATAGATTTGTAAGACAAGCATATGAATCATGTTGATATTCACAAATGACGTATGATTATTTACAAAATTCCAGATAGCTGGGCTGGCAGTAGTATCTCCTTCTGTTACATTTCTAAATAAATCATATTAGTAGTCACAAATGACAAATAATTATTTACAAAATTTCAGCTAACTGGGCCGGCAGTATTTTCCACTGTCACACCTAGTACTGATTCTAGACAACTACTGCAGTGAAGGTGAAACAACTGGAAATTAAGGCAATAGTTAAGTGTACTTAGAAAATGTAGATATCCTGAACTTTCATTCATATAATATAGACCCTACAAAACTGCACAGCAGACACACACACACACACACACACACACACACACACACACACACACACACACACACACACACACACACACACACACACACACTTAAAAGCCAAGGCACAGTTTAAGGTGTGTACTACCTACGTTTTGCCTCACAGTAAGACGCTGTCTGGTTGGATTCTCAGCTAGAGTGTCTTCTGCATGGAGACATGCGTGAATGGGTGTACCTTCGTTGAAGGTTGTGCGTCAGGGCTGGTAACTTGGCATGTAAAAATCAACTACCAATCATTAGTGGACTGGAGTTCCGCTGTGGCGACCCCTAACCGGGAAAAGCCGAAAGACACAACAACAACTACCTCATTCTGTTCTACAAAGCTAATTTCCTGCAGTCCTTATAATTTACAGATATCTGACATCTTGAAATCCTTAGAACTTGTACATCACTAATGAAAAGAAACAGGATCCACCACTTAACTTACAAAATCCAATATAAAGGGTGATTTAATGATGTTGCTCTAAAGTCTGATGAAGCAATACCAAAAACACATTTGCTGTACTATTTATTCTGGTTTTATTTCTTTGTGAATAAAGTTAATCTTCGCTGATGTGTAGTGTCTGAGGATTTCTTATAATTCATATAATCACCAGTTAACATTGGTTCTGTCACTTACTACTGCTTGTAAAAGGAGTAACTTGATGCTTCATTGCACCACCCAGAACAATACTACTCACTTCATCATTATTGTTCAGAGATCACCCTACTGTGTTCTGTCATCTGTGGCCCTGTCCGAGGAGGCAGTATGACTAAGATTGCTCTACAAGTTTAACAAAACAAGTTTAATGTTTCTGCCACTGCTTCTGTCATACTACTGACAATACTTATATCTTCAGTGCTGCATTAGTGCTTGAATTTCTTAGCATTTGATGCTTCTGCAGAACTGTGGCTCAGGTAGCTATGGAATATTACAAAGCAGTGCAGAAATGGTGAACGGGTTCCTGTAACTGATAAAGTGAAGCACATATGTACTTCAGTCAATGTGACCCAAGCAGCCAGTTAGCAAAAGGTTCAACAGAAGATTCATGAAAATTGCAATATTTTGTGTACTAACAGTGAATAATTCAGACATGTTTTTTTTACAAAATATAGCACTTTCTCCTGCTTTAGATAGTTGTAGTTCAAACTTTTTTGCATTAAATGGCTAATGGTATCTCGGAAAATTGCTGAAAAAATGCATCATCAGTGTGGTTCTATTTGCATTACAAATATATTCATAAAAACTACTTGTTTTAGTACTCAGTTCTGAAAAAATATATTGTAGAATACATAATGCTCTTTTTTAGGTTTTATCCAAGTTAATATGCGTCTTTGGACAAGTATCTGTCTAAAGCAATAATCTTCTCTTTTGAAATAACATTTTGTCACGCTGAGAATATTGATAGTGTTACAGTCAGTGGATTAGAACCCTGAATAATCAAAAAGCAAACAGAGATAGATGAGAACAAAATATTTTGTTTTAATAAACACTATTATGATAATAACCAGTGAAACTGAGAAAAAATACTGTTGTTAAAATGCAGTATAAGTCAGACTGTGCCCAAATATAGGTTTTGGTTATGTTGTCCAGTGGATTCCTGCACCTATTTTGTATCACCAGACTGATGCTGTGTTATGAAGGAAAATGAAAGCAGTTCAGAAATGATATGGTGACAGATGCCATGCTAGTAAAAGAATGACACAAGCAATGGAAATGCTGGCTCCATATAACATGTACATGCTATAAAACAAACAGCACAAACATATTTTAAATACACATGTAGCCAGTGGGAGTTGGAGAGGAAGCATTTTCATTGAAAACATTTGTTTTATACATATCATATCAAAATGCCTCCTAGTACAAGGCAGGTTTGCACTGAAAATACTTTACATACGCACTCAAGCAGATTGTAAACAAGTATATTACTAATACCTGCATAACAGGAGTTCAGGTTGGAAATTACCATTACTGGCAGTAAAACATAAGTACAATATGAAAAACACCAACTTACGAACAAGGCCTACTCACAGCAGGCACACTTCACATGCAGAATCTACAAAATGACAAGTATACTTTCATGGTAAGAATATTCATTCAATTTTCAATTTATTTTCTAAACACTTATCCCTTGTGAGGGTCACAGTAGTAGAAAGCTGAGGAGGGTAGCCTGGACTGCTCAAGGCCCAACAGTGGTGTCCAACTTATCATTGCCAACCCTCATTTTACAGAGAGTAGTCCATTTTTTCCAGGGAGACAACTGTTACTGGGCCAGGGGGTCATGTCCCATGCAATCTGAGAGATATAATTCTTCCAAAGTGTCCTAGATCTGTAATGCCATCTCCTCCCAGTGGGCAATGCCTGCTACGCTTTTCTTGGAAGATACCCAAAGCATCATCGGAAGGTACCAAAACCACCTTATCTGAATTTTCTCAACTGAAGGAGCAGTGGCTGTACTCCAGGATCATTATGCACTGCTAAGCTCCTCTCTCTTTCTGTCAAATATAGTTGTCAAGCTATATTGTGAAGGACTCCTATTTATGCAACTAATATACACAATACTGACCCTTCGGTCAGTATCCAAAGATTGTAATGACCCCAGGTGAGCATGTGGGCATAGACTGTTTGGTAAAATTGAGACCTTTCTCTTGTGACTTACTTCTTACTTCACTTCAGTCTAGTAAAGCACCTGTAGAACTGTTACTACTGTAACTATCCACTGGTAAGTTTCCCAAACATCTCTACCTTCAGTTGTGAGCAGGCCCCACAGTACTTAAATTCCTGCACTCCATTATTTTACAGACAGCAGTTACTGTGGGAAGAGACTCCTGGGAAGAACATATTGTGCTTATTTTATATTAAGTCATCCATCGTACTTTAAATTGTATGAATACTATATATATTTTCCTGTAACTTTCATTAATGGGGTCTCACTGTGCCCTGTATTTTCCAAGTACCTGTAGATAATTGCCACTAATGTTTTTACACTTAATGTTAACTGTTTTTCTTCTTCTTTTTTTTTTTTTTTTAGGGGGGGTCTCCAAACACTGTACACTGCTCTATCAGTATGCCTAACCTACTCTGTTTAATAACAGTTAGTTGACAGCTTTCTTCAGACAGTATAATGAAGCAGTCATTGGTCTTTTATGCCAGACTAGCAATAGGGTTGGGTTGGGTGCATTTAAGGAAAACTATGGGAATCTTGTATTGCATTTCTCTTACTGTATTTATTCCAGACTCTGAACAGTCCTTACACCTTCATTGACTGTATCTGAATTTAAAGCAGCAAATTTAACAAGCCCTTATTTGAACCAAATTAAAACACACTGCACTGACCTGAGTAAAACCGTCCAACACAGTACCAATGCCTGAAAGGCCTTGGTAAGCAGATGAATCCCTAGCATTAGAAGACTCCTCAGCCCACTAAATGTTATTTATATTTGCATGCTACAACACTCTGCTGTCCAGTGCTGGAGCCTGCATGCTACACTGCTGTTCACACATGTTGAGACTACATTGCATCCTGTGACTACAGCTGGACAATAGCACAATTCTCACTCAGATGCTAGCAGTTCCTACAGATAGGAACATATCCCCTTTTTATTTCTGGGGACACACTAGATTACACATTTCTTGTTTTTAATTATATTTCTACTGCATTTGTAATGTTTGCATTTTATTTGGTCTGGGGACTTTAGTCATGTAGGATCACTCATGATAGTGAGTTGTGAATTGCTTTAGGATCTGAGCATTATATATAGACTTAAACTGCATTTTAGTGTTTACTGATTGGATTCCTCTTTAGCTCGTCTCCTGTAACTGTGCTGAGCTGTGCTCCTTAACCTTGAGAGTGTTAACAGCTTTGCAGTTACTGAGACATGATTTAAAGCCACAGAATTTACCCCATCAGTGCAAGGCTATAATGCTTTCCACACATTTAGACCAGCTACTGCACAAGAAGAGACAAGAGGCGGAGGTGTATTAGTCTACATAAAAAGTAAGCACACCTCAAGATTGGTCAAATAATTTGACATGTTTGAGCTACTCATTGTCCAATTAACCTGAGGTAAAGTCCTATATCATATCCTTGCTAGCTATAGGTCCCCATCTGTCATCCAGGATAACCATACCAACTCCTTGAATGTACTGGAATTATTCACCATTCAGCCTATCACCATATTTATGGCTGATTTCAACTCTCCAGCTGTAAACCGGGATACATACACAACCACTAACATGCAGGCTCAAAGATTCCTGGATTTTGTCAATGCAAACACCCTGGAAAAGTTAGTCTGTACACATACTAGGGGTGCAAACTTCCTGCATCAGGTACTCACAAGTAGAAGGGAATGCTGGACCCACTCCCAATGTAATGTCCTCACTTGAAATAAATATAAATCCTGAACTTCCAGCAAACCCTGAATTTAGGCTTAAATCCCAATGTCACCCAATAGATAGCCAGGTGGCTCACCAATAGGACACATGCAGTTAGGGTGGGAGACTTCACCTCCACTAGGAGACCTGTTACTAGTGGTGTCACCCAGGCCTTGGTACTGGGACATCTCCTGTTTGGACTATACTTATCTGAAGTCAAGGAAAATGTAGAGGGCCTTTGTCTGACAAAATTTGCTAATGACTGTAAGCTGGGTACGATTATTGAATCCCTGAAAGATCTAGATATCCTCCAGGAGGGTCTGATGCAGAGAAATAATTGGTGTCAGAGCCATGGTCTAAAACTCAATGAAATAAATGCATAATTATACCCTTTGGAAAGACAACCAACCCTGCAAATTACAACACTGATAACACTCCACTAAGAACAGACCCAGTGGTTGGGGACTTGAGAACTCAGGTTGACAGTAACCTGAACTTTGATTGCTATGTGCTCATTGTGGTGAGAAAATCCTTCTATGTGATACAATGCATAAGTAAGGGCATGGCATCCAGAACTAAGGAGATCATAGTCTCAGCATACTCAGCTCTCATTGAACCAATAATTGAGTACAATGCAACCTTTGGCATGTACCCGATAAGGCATTTACAACAGTTGGAGTGGCCACAGAGGTTCCTCAGTGAAAGAATGCAGGGTATAAATAACATGTACTGTGGTGATCACCTCAAAGCCTTATCCCTGTATTCTGTCTCCTACAGACTACTGAGGGGTAATCTTTGCCTAACCTGAAAGGTATTCTGTGCTCTAGCACTGATCAATTTGCTACACATTCATAAAACAAAACAAACAGTACTAGAATTACTTGATCTAAGGATCTAAACCTTGTCTATTACATAAACAAAACATGCTGGAGGAACACGTGTCTCAAAGATTACCCCTCCTTTGGAAAAGAATCCCCATTCATGTGAAGCAGAGCTCTTCTTTAATCTATTCAAATGCAATCTGAACCAATTGATGGGAAATCACAAACTCACCCCTGGCTTGTTGACCATGTCCCTAATGGACAGGAGCAGATACAAGCATATTCCAAAATTGTCCTAGTCCTTGGCATTGATAATTAGGAAAATTGGGGCATAAACGGCTAGGCTTAAAAAGGCTCTAGGGTTGTTAGCCTAGTAACCTCCTATAACAGTATTCTATTTCACACCCTCTTTCATTTGTAAATTAGTGAAGAAAACACAACATTGTAATACAAACATAAGACTACTTTCAAAACAGTAGGTACAAATAACCTTTTACAATCATGTAGCCAGCTAATGAAAGGATCAGTGTTGAAAATTACATTGAAATACTGAAATGTATTAAAACAATAAAACAAGTGTTTAAACTATAGCTTACATTGAGTTTTTTTTGTTTGTTTTATTAGAAAAACTCAGTTTTTGCCATACAATGACAGTGCAGGAATAGCTAAACTATTAGCTCTTTGATGAAATCATACTTTGTGACAGATACAGTTACATGACATTTGAAGAAAAGATATTTTATACCTAAGTATAGGATGAAAAATCATCCTTTTTAAAAATTTAGGAAAAATGTTAAAAACTGAAACACTCCTTATCCTGTAATTAAAATGTCATAGTATCTTTATAACATTGTTGCCTTCTTTTTTCCTGACCACAGCATTTCAGAATGTCTTTTCTTGTAGTCCATATATCTAGTGGTAGGCTATACATACTGTCAAAAACACAAT
This sequence comes from Protopterus annectens, assembly GCF_019279795.1. Classification (NCBI taxonomy): domain Eukaryota; kingdom Metazoa; phylum Chordata; order Ceratodontiformes; family Protopteridae; genus Protopterus; species Protopterus annectens. The sequence continues at coordinate 439,470,523 of NC_056749.1, read as the reverse complement.
TTTAAAGAGGTTGAAGCTACTCTTTTGAAAGCAAAATAGTCATTTAGCATTTTCAGGATGTGAGTTTATATTTGGTTTCTGAAGAAAACTTGAAGTAAAACTATGAAAATCATAAGATGGTGACATTTGATGCTGATTAAAACTATTGCACTGAAATTTCTAACAATGCTTACTGAGCAACTTTAATTATCATTTTACTGACAAAAAGAAATGTGCTTACAATGCAGAAGAAATTCTAAAAGTAGTCCCTGGATGGTAATTACCATACAGAAGATTAAGTTGAGAATTGTACAAAAGGAGTTGTTCAGATGGCACTGGATTCTAAGAATTGTGTTTTTTGCATATAAAAATGTTAATGGTACGAAATTCTGCATTAATAATAGACAATGACCACTCCTTAGCAATTAGATATTTGTGTGTGTTTGAGATGTGCACAGGTACCCTAACTTTTGAGTGAACATTTTACTTGTCTTCTTGGTTTAGATGGGATAGACAGTACATGAAAAGATGAGTAATACTCAGTATCAGCTGGAGCATTCTATACAGCTGGTCAGGGACAATAACACATTTTGAAAATGGTAGGATGTTTAAACAGAATTCAGTGTCAGGCATGGGATGAACATTAACAACTGCAGTTGAAAAGAGGCAAAGGAAGAAGAGTTTATTTCTTTATTATTGGCTAGGTGAAGAGAGTGTCAATGCAGAAACAGATGGGTATCATGTATGTTTCATTTCCAAGCCTACCTCTCAACCTCTTATAACAAGAAATCTGAACGAGGGCAAAAATAATAGGGGACCAAGACCCAAAAATTTGGACAAATTTTAAATATTGCTCTTATAAACTTAGAAAGTTGCTAGAATAACAGGTCTTGTATTGTCATTCATGTTCTAATGGATATGAAGTTTGAAACTCAAATGTCTGTCATTATTTACTGACTTCAGTCCTCAGAGATTTGCCTGAAAAACACAAATTTTATGAGGAACAGACCAAAAATATGAGGCAAAAATCTGGACAGTTGAGAGGTATGTTTCCACATGATGCAGACATATAGGATCATAGGATATACAAGGGAAATCTAGCTGATCATCATGTGTGTCTTGCCAACTAATCACCCTGTTAGTCCCAGTGTAAATTTAAGGGTACTCATCCAGTCATCCATAATATGTTTAAAGGAAGACAGTCATATTGCTTGAATTATAGAGGAGGTTTATTTCAGACCAGGGGGCGATGCTGGGAGATGAACCTATCCTTCTATCATGTTTTATTTATTTGCTAATGTAAGTTAACATCTGTGGTTCTAGTTTTAGCTGTACTTTTAGAATTACTGACAGAAAGGAGGTCAAGGATAACTGGATCTCTAATGAAAAGGTAGGGAAGGGGCAAATCACCCTTCAGGAGTGTATAAGACACAGAGTATAGTGGCAAGTCTTTCAGTTCTGTCCTAGTAGCTAATATTCCTGAGAGCAGAAATCTTTTGGTTAGGAGCCTTTAAGGCTTTTCTAGTTTTTTAATATATCTAGTGAGGTACATGCCAAAGGAAATATGATATTCAATAATAGATCTGACCAGAATTCACTATAGGAGAACATCACTTCCTTGGATTTAGATGATGTCTTTATAGTTGTGAAATACAGAAAGATTTCCTGACTGTGGAAACCATATGGTGATCAGAGGAGAGGGCATTATCTACCCAGGTGCCCTGATCACTAACTTCTCTTTCACTTGATAATGGTGTGCTGTCAGTGCTGCAGGTCTTATTTGGGAGGGTATGAACATCTTCAGAGGGTTTTGTCAATTACACCCAGTTTCAGCTGTCAGCAAATTTGGTCAGCCAGAGGTCTTGCTTTCAGTTTTGAAGTCAGAGAAATAAATGCCAAGCACCACTCCCCAGAGAACACTGCTGGTCACCCTCTCTCTGTTTAGGAGGAATCTACTACATGCATGAGTTCTGTCATTAAGCCAGCTGACTACCCATCTTACCACATAGGAATCAAGGTTTAAGCCAGACAACTTCTTTATAAAGCAATGATGAAATATGCTTGGCACCTGCCTCCCTCTACCCAAGAGTATTTTACCAAATATGTCACTATAAACCTGAAAGGTGCATGTGTTTGTGTCCTCACAGCAGTAAAGAAAGTAGGTCAGAAGTATTCCCCAAGAACAGATAGCTTGCACTGACCTTAAACTGCCTTAATGATAAGTAGGAGCCAAAATATTCAAGCACCAGGGCAGTCAGGTTTCTACTAAATACTAAAGGAAAAAAGCAATCTGAAGAGAACACTTTACTAGATTTAATATGTTTTCATACAAAAAATGAAGTCAAACTTCAGTATCCTACACTTCAAAAGTGGAAGTGTAAGAAAGACAATTATTGTAGTACAGTTTGTAAAAAGTAGTTAACTTTATGAAAGCACATTTTGTTACTAAGAAACAGACAGATAGTCGTATGTGATAATAAAAAAACATTTTTCCCCAGGAGAGCTGTGAAATGCAGGAAATGACAAGGAAGTTTAAAGTTTCCATCGGTTACTCAAATGCTATGTCCAGAAGTGTAATAACCTTTAAACTGTTTGTAATTCTGAGCTGTCCTTTCTTTCAAAATGAACACTGTTTGAGATAGTTATATAAAACGTACTTACACTGACCCCCTGCCATTCTATGGCACATCTTAAGTTTAATTCATGCATGTTCATTAAGAATTTTCTTCTTTATCATGGGGTATGAAATAAGGGTTATCCTCGCCATTTTCTGATCTCAAAAGTGACTTCATAAACCAGGAATGTGTATTTTCACACTTAGATGAACAGACTCAGTAATGAAATGTTACGGACTTGGAAGGAAACAAAAAATAGGAAAAGTGTTTCCAGTCTAGTACTGAGATGAATGGTCATCTATGGCCTTCATGTATTAGGGCATTAAAATAACTATAACAATACAAAAGAAAAGAAAGGGTGGCACTTGTTAAGTTGTGCAGGTCAAATGAGTATAATAACTGATGCTTAAATGGTACCCCTTTGGCTGTTTGAGTAACACACCACTGGAAGAGTAAAACTCATCTGGCATTTGTAAATATCTCTAAGTAATCACTAAATTTATATAGTGAATAAGAAGCTTCCTGCTGCAGACTACCAAATAATTACTAACCTGCACACTTTTAATTTAACCATATTACTGTTTTTACAACACTAGCACTTGTGTTAATTTAGAATAGTTTTGTTTGGCAAACGATTTTCCCAAATGGTTGCTAGCCCAATGTATGCCTTTTGACTGATTCCATTTTTATGTTTCTTTTACAGCTAGCTACACCTACATGGCAGCCATATTGTATTCTGGTTGCTGAATAGCAGAAGTTAGCAGTATGTCTTATGTGAAAAAAAATTTTAACGTCGTAGTCTTATTGAATTAAACATAAGTGCAGAACACATACTAATGGTAAACAGGAAGTTTGGTTTTAAAATATTGCTCTTTCTAAAAAAATAAATATATTTATAAATATTCTTATATATTTGCACTGTTCATAAGGCATTTGTCAGAGCGATGTGGCAGATTTCACTTTGGAAGATAAGACTTGCTTGAATCTTCGTTTTAAGTCTTGCATGTTGGGCGACTTGGGACGAACAAAATGCAGTCCCCTTCTCTTTTCACCATTGCTGTTTCTGATCGCCCTGCTGACTTCCTGGCACAACTGATGGAATGCATCATAAACTCCTTCATAATTCTCTCTGGCTGAAACTTCAAAATACATCCCACTTAGCTCACTGGCAAGCTGGATTCCTTCCTTGGTTGATACCTGCCTTGCTCGGAGAAGGTCGCCTTTGTTCCCAATAACAATAATTGGAATATTTCCACTAGGGTGTATCTTCCGAATGTGTTGATAGAGGGGCTGAATGACTCTCGAACTGCTGTAGTCAGTAATGGAGAAGGCAAAAACAAATCCATCTGCCCAGTATATGGAACGGTTAATTTGTTCTTGACAGCAAATGCTGTCATTATCGTCCTATAGAAAAAAAGCACATTCATATGAAAAAGTGATCACTTTATATATGCATTTTTAACAATCTTTTACTTCCTCCTTTTCCACAATTTTGCTATAAAAAAGTTATAGAAATGGAAGTGGTAAAATATTTTAAGATATTCTAGTTGTAACTTTATATTTGCATAACTGCCTGACTCTTGTTTTAAGAAGCAGCTTACAACATTTTTGTTGTGCTTGACTTTTCACTGTAGTTGTTGTAATTATTGTGCAAATGTAATCAGATTCCTTCTAATGTAATCTCTGTTGTTAATGGTATATACTGTTCTTGGTGACAACTATGTGTCACATGCAGTATCTACTTTTAATTTATTATCTTGTCCCAGTGTCTGGAATCATGGCTGAAAACGGTCCTTGGACCAGTCTAACTACCTGGTTAACAAACTGTAAGTAAGGAAATAAATAAATGAATTTACTGACAAGGCCATATATTTACAGTTCAGCTGTGTGTGGCTTTTCATACATAAAGGTATTTAAGCTTCCTTATTATACAGACGTATATCCCCCATACCAACCTCCAAGATATGATGCATTTTTACATAGCTTTCCTATACCATCAATATGACGAGACAACAAACTAATTTTGACTTGGCTACTACACCTCTAACAACTAACTGTAGTATTTACATCATTGAACTGCACATGACATTTCAGTTACACTGCCTTTTTTGGGGGGACAATTTTAAAATTCACATTTTTATCACTTTTAAACATGTTTTCTTCACTGAAATATGCCAATTTTAATATTTTCATACAGAATGTGGTTCATATACCCAAGCTGATCTTGAAACATTTTTTTTCACTAGTAAATTGCTTTAATGCCCTCAAACATTGTTGCAGTGTTAAATACATGCCCAGCAGTGTTTTATTTATTTTGCTAGTTGTATTTACTAAATGGGGAGGGTTGCGTCAGGAAGGGCATCCGGCATAAAAATTCTGCCACAACACTTATGGCGCAAAATTTCATATTTCCATACCGGATCGGTCATGGCCTGGATTAACAACTACCGCCACCAGTACTGTGGCAGAAATTGGGCTACTGTTGGCTGGAGGAGAAGAGGAGGGCGAAGGCATGCCCGAAGGCAGGAAGAGAGGAGGAAGGTTAGGAGTGTAGCAGTGAGGGTAGGAACTTTGAATGTTGGCAGTATGACTGGTATAGGAAGAGAGCTAGCTGATATGATGGAGAGAAGGAAGGCTGATATATTGTGTGTGCAAGAGACCAAATGGAAGGGAAGTAAGGCCAGGTGTTTAGGAAACGGGTTCAAATTGTTCTATCATGGTGTGGATGGCAGGAGAAATGGGGTAGGGGTTATACTAAAGGAACAATATGCCAAGAGTGTTTTAGACGTGAAGACAGTGTCTGACAGAGTGATGTTTATGAAGCTCGAAATTGATGGTGTAATGATGAATGTTGTTAGTGCATATGCTCCACAAGTTGGGTCTGCGATGGATGAGAAAGAGAAATTTTGGAGTGAGTTGGATGAAGTTGTGGTGAGTGTACCCAAGGGTGAGAGACTAGTGATTGGAGCGGACTTTAATGGGCATGTTGGTGAAGTGAACAGAGTGGATAAGGAAGTGATATGATGGGTAGGTATGGTGTTAAGGAGAGGAATGCAGAAGGTCAGATGATTGTGGATTTTGCGAAAAGGATGGACATGGCTGTGGTGAATACGTATTTTAAGAAGAGGGAGGAGCATAGGGTGACGTACAAGAGTGGAGGAAGATGCACACAGGTGGATTATATCCTATGTAGGAGGGCCAGTCTGAAGGAGATTGGAGACTGTAAAGTGGTGGCAGGGGAAAGTGTAGTTAAGCAGCATAGAATGGTGGTCTCTAGGATGACGTTGGTGATCAAGAAGAGGAGGAGGAGTGTGAAAGCAGTGCCAAGGATTAAATGGTGGAAGTTAAAAAAGGGTGATTGTGAAGTGGAGTTTAGGGAAGATTTAAGACAGGCACTGGGAGGCAGTGGAGAGTTACTGAATAGCTGGGTAACTACTGCAGAACTAGTAAGGGAGACTGCTAGAAAGGTGCTTGGTGTGACATCTGGACAGAGGAAGGAGGACAAGGAGACCTGCTGGGGAATGAGGAAGTACAGGAGAGTATACAGAGGAAGAGGCTGGCGAAGAAGAAGTGGGATTGTCAAAGAGATGAAGAAAGTAGACATGAGTATAAGGAGATGAGGCGTATGGCAAAGAGAGACTTGGCGAAAGCTAAGGAGAAGGCGTATGGAGAGTTGTATGAGAGATTGGACACTAAAGAGGGAGAAAAGGACCTGTACCAATTGGCTAGACAGAGGGATAGAGCTGGGAAAGATGTGCAGCAAGTAAGGGTGATAAAGGATAGTGAGGGAAAGGCACTCACAAGAGAGGAGAGTGTGTTGAGTAGATGGAAAGAGTATTTTGAGAGGCTGATGAATGAAGAGAATGAGAGAGAGAGAAGGTTGGATGATGTGGGGATAGTGAATCAGGAAGTGAAACAGATTAGCAAGGAGGAAGTAAGGACAGCTATGAAGAGGATGAAGAATGGAAAGGCTGTTGGCCCAGATGACATACCAATGGAAGCATGGAGGTGCTTAGGAGAAATGGCAGTGGAATTTTTAACTAGATTGTTTAATGAAATTTTGGAAAGTCAGAGGATGCCTGAGGAGTGGAGAAAAAGTGTTTTGGCACCTATCTTTAAGAATAAAGGTGATGTGCAGAGCTGCAGTAACTACAGAGGGATAAAATTGATCAGTCACAGCTTGAAGTTATGGGAAAGAGTAGTAGAAGCTAGGTTAAGAAGGGAGGTGATGATTAGTGATCAGCAGTATGGTTTCATGCCAGGAAAGAGCACTACAGATGCAATGTTTGCTCTGAGAGTGTTATTGGAGAAATACAGAGAAGGACAGAAGGAGTTGCATTGTGTCTTTGTAGACTTAGAGAAAGCATATGACAGGGTGCCTAGAGAAGAGTTGTGGTATTGTATGAGGAAGTCGGGAGTGGCAGAGAAGTATGTAAGAGTGGTACAGGATATGTACGAGGATAGTGTGACAGCGGTGAGGACTGCAGTGGGAGTGACAGATCCATTTAAGGTGGAGGCGGGATTACATCAAGGATCAGCTCTGAGTCCTTTCTTATTTGCATTGGTGATGGACAGGTTGACAGATGAGATTAGACAGGAGGCCCCGTGGACTATTATTTTTGCAGATGACATTGTGATCTGTAGTGAGAGTAGGAATCAGGTTGAGGAGACCCTGGAGAGGTGGAGATATGCTCTAGAGAGCAGAGGAATGAAGATCAGCAGGGCTAAGACAGAATATATGTGTGTAAATGAGAGGGAGGGTAGGTAGAGGAATGGTAAGGATGCAGGGAGAAGAGTTGGTAAAGGTGGACGAGTTTAAGTACTTGGGATCAACAGTTCAGAGTAATGGTGAATGTGGAAGAGAGGTGAAGAAGAGAGTACAGGCAGGGTGGAATGGGTGGAGAAGAGTGTCAGGAGTGATTTGTGACAGACAGATACCAGTAAGAGTGAAAGGGAAGGTCTACAAGAGGGTAGTGAGACCAGCTATGTTATATGGGTTGGAGACAGTGGCATTGACAAAAAGGCAGGAGTCAGAGCTGGATGTGGCAAAGTTAAAGATGTTAAGATTTGCACTCGATGTGACTAGGATGGATAGGATTAGGAATCAGTATATTAGTGGGTCAGCTCATGTTGGACAGTTTGGAGACAAAGCAAGAGAGACGAGATTGCGTTGGTTTGGACATGTGCTGAGGAGGGATGATGGGTATATTGGGAAAAAGATGGTAAGGATGGAGCTGCCAGGTAAGAGGAAAAGAGGAAGGCCTAAGATAAGGTTTATGGACGTGGTGAGAGAGGACATGCAGGTGGTTGGTGTGACAGAGCAAGATGCAGAGGATAGGAAGAAATGGAAAGAGATGATCCGCTGTGGCGACCCCTAATGGGAAAAGCCAAAAGATGATGATGATGATGTATTTACTATCCTTAGAAAAGCATTTTGGGTTACTAAGCCAAAAAGTTTTTTTTCCACTCTTTGATCCTGATATGTGGTGACCATCTCAGTCACCACTGTGTAATCATCGTCATCTAGGCAGTGAATGGGGATCTCTTTGATACCTAAGCAGCACCCCATGCACCTGCTCAGTAGCACTCAAAAGTTGGGTGTGCAGTGGACATTGTGAGAGATGACAACTGTTTCTGCTAGTGATAAAAACTTCTAGACTCTCTGCCCTCTCTTTCATGTAGATGGTACCACCAAGTCTCTGGCCTCTAATGAGGGAGCCTATGATAGTTTGGCTTTCACAGACTCACACCTTCACCCTTCCTCTAAAAGAGATGTCCAGCTGTTCCAGTTCTCAGATTATTTGTCAAACAGTGGTTAATCTGGGACTCAGTAAGTGCTTCATAAGGGCTTCTTACATTTGTAAAACTAAGCCACCTGATATTAAGCCCTGCAGTTGGGTTGGAATACATACATACATAGAGCCTTTTACTCTCTGTCTCCCCTTAAATTCTGCATGGAAAAATGTAGATAAAGAAAAACAGGAATAAAATATGTTTCCACTTCTACTGTGAACCACTTGCAACAACATCATAATCGGAACGAATGGGTAGGCAAATGGCACAAGAGCCTTTACAAGGCTAGCCAATAATTCTCAGGATTACAGTATTATATCTTAATTCCCAAGATATGGGATGGGCTGGTATCAGGGTAGTGGGGCTTTGGGTTTTGGAGCCCTGAGTCATTTAACAGATTGCCTCTGTCCATAAGGGACATGGCCAGTACCCCACAAGTGAATTTTTGGTTTTCCATCCATTGATCCAAATTCTCTTAGAAGAAAGTGAGAGATGGGCTTTGTTTTATGAATATGAGAAATTTATTCCATAGACAAGGTAGCCTCTGGGATACGAATGTGTCTCTCCAGCAAGTTCTATTAGTCACAAATAAGGCTCATGATCACGGAACGAGTAACCCTTGTATAATTTTTATTGCAAATATGTAATATTTTCATCAGAGCTGGATCAGAGAATGCATTGTAGGTCAGGCATAAGTCGCCTCTCAATAAATTATATCAGAGTAAATGGATAGGGCTTTTAGTCATGACATGTTTTATGCTTTGTATTTTTTTAGTAAGAAACCTCTGGGGGCCACTCCATTTGGTGTAAGTGCCTGATCAGGTACATGCAGAATGGAGCATTTTACTCAATTACAAGCCTTATGAGGGCCAAGTACAATGGCATTATGACCTTCTTTGATCTTGATGCCATGCCTTTACTTATAAATTGAGCCACACAGAAGGATTTCCTAACTACAGTAGCTACCCGGTGATCAAAGTTTAGGTCACTATCTATATGTGGTCAAAGGTCCCTCACCACTGGATCTACATTTAGGGATGTGCTATCAATATTATAATTTGCAGGGCTATCTGATTTACTGAAGGGTGTGATTACACTTTTTTTAGCATTTAGTCTGAAGACCATGCTTTTGGTACCAGTTCTTTGTCATTTTTGCTGCTTGTGGGATGTCAGCATCATTTGGGAATTCAGTGATTGCTCCCAGCTTACAGTCATTGGTGAACTTGGTGAGCCAGAGGCCCCCAACATTGGCCTTCACTTCAGAGAAATATATACCAAACAAGCGGGGTCCCAACACTGAGCCCTGTGTGACACCACTAGCAACAGGTTTCTTTTCGGAGGTGGATTTACCTATCCGGACATGTGTCCTCTCAATGGCTAGTTTGCTACCCATCTGATGATGTAGGGGTTTATACGTAATTCATTAAGTGTATCTATAACCCCCAACTGGGGATTGTGTTGAAAGCTTTGACCAGGTCTAAATAAGCAGTGTGTACTGTTATACCTTTATCCATGTCCCTGGTGACTTTCTCAAAGAAATCCACCAGATTGAGCAGGCAAGACCTCCCTTTGACATAGCCAAATTGGGTCTAATTCAGTGTTTGGAGAGTTCCTGTGTTATTACTGATCAGGTCCATGATAATTCTCTCCATGTCCTTGCAGACAAGACTTGTGAAGCTTATGGGTCTGTAGTTCCCTGGGTCAGTTGATGGATACCCCTTTGTGCAGAAGGATAACTGTTGCAGTCCTTTAATCCACTAGGACAAAGCCCAGCTGAAGGTGGTGTTTAAACTGGGTTTCTAGTGGCACTGATAGATTCTGTTTTAAACTATTTAAGAAGCATCCTGGAATGTTGTCGGGACCCATGGAAGCTGTGTTTTTGGCTTTAGTGAGGGCAGTAAGGACATGTTCCCTCATAATGACTATTAGAGGGATAGTTGTGGGTATTTCATTTGGTGTGGTAGGAAAAGTTTGAACTGAACTTGTCAGCCAGCAGATTTGCTATACTTTCAAGCTTGGTGTAAATGTTGCCGTTCATGATTAACTCAGCACATTGCTGAGCATTTTTCCTGAGGTTATGAATATAATTAAAAAAAGCCTTATAACTATCTTTCACCTGGGAGTATATCTTTGCCTCACAGTTTACTTTGGCAGATTTGACCAGCTCTCTAATTTGCTTGTTTAGACAGGTGAGTATCTTTTTGCACTGTTTTATCTGTTCCTTCTTGGTTTTGGAGAGGATTTTTTTTCCTTTTCTTGAATAGCCTATTTATGCTAGGGGTCCACCAGGGTCATTTAGATTTGACTCAGACAGGTACCACCTGCCTTATGCAACTATGAATGTGGTTGTACAGTGCTTCTGTGTACAGCTCAGAGTAGCCCTTAGTGTCATCTGTATTCAGAGGGGCTTGAAAGTTTAATAAGCTGTCACTTAGTTTGAGTTAACTGGCCTCAGCAAAATTCTTAACAGGTTTGGATTTGATGGGGGTTCTAGGTTAGTTTTAATACTGAGCTATATCATTTTGTGGTCAGATCTTACCAGGGAGGAGTTAATGCACAAGTGGGAGCAGCATCCCCCAGGGTTCATGAGTGCTAGGTCTAGGACATTTGTACCTTTAGTTGGGGTGCTAATTAGCTGCTTCACTGAGTTTGCATTGACAAAGTCCAAAAACCTCTGAGCAAGTGAATTATGGGTCATATAAGTCTCCCAGTTTATGGAGGGGTAGTTGAAGTCACCTATAAGTATGGTGGTGGGCTGAATGTTAAAAGATTCCATTAGGCTTAAGTAAGAGGTGTGGTTTTCCAGACTCATGTTAGGGGATCTGCAAAGAAATTATAGGGTGAAGGGGGTCACATCTATGGTTAGTTGGGCATTGAGCAGTTCAAGCAAGTCATTTTGTTCGACCAGTCTAGCAGTGTACTTGTCCTTTATGAACACTGAGACACCTCCTCCCTTTGTTTTATCATGAGTTGAGGGGGATTGAAATATATGAAAGGCATTGTAGTCTTTGATAGCCAGGGTGCTTTCCATGGTTCTGAAGCGTGTTTCTGTGACTTGCACATATGTTTGCATTCTCCAGGGTTAGGAGTGCCTCCAAGAATGTAGTTTTTTATTTAAACTCCTAGCATTGAGCAGCAGTACTTTTAGGTATTCATGAGTGATTTTTGTTATGTTGGAGGGTTTAACAAACTGGAACAGCCTAAAAAAGGCACTGTGGGATACATAAAGTTTTTGCTAGTAGCCAAAAGCCAAGTGTTAACAAATGCAAACCATCTCTGGCAAAAGAATTGTGGTTTGTCACTCATGTCTCCGCAGACTGACAGATATTGGAGCCCCTTGTTGTAACACCAGAAATGAAGCCAATTGTTGAAGTCACTCATTTTTTGCTGGTATCGTGACATCATCATTGGTGAAGGTAGGATGCTACTCAAGGCTAGATTCATACCTGCTTCGGACACATATTCGGTGAACTCCATCATGTCTCTCTTCATGTAATCCAGTGAGGTACATCTAAGGTCATTTAATCCCACATGGACCATGACAACTTCTTAATGGTACTTGTGGTTTAAAGGCCTAAATGCATTTGTGATTTGGCAGATCCTGGCTCCAGACAAACAGTTCACTGTGATCTTCTCCTTGTTTAGCCTGGTAATCAGGTGGGGACATCTACATTTATCTGTCTACATTTCACAGATGCCTAGCAGCATACCTAAATGTGAAGCTATGATCTGCACATGTATAGCCTCCTTTAGGAAAGTATTGCCTTTGGGTAAAAAGCCCAGCCATACTTCCAGGTAAGAATAGGCCATCTAGAAGATGGACCAGGTCATGCATCCTCTTAGTGGTCCTCTGACTCTCAAGGTTCACTCTTGTCCATGAGTCAGTGGGATGCCATCCTGTAATTTTGCTTTTCTATACTGCACTCTTTATAACTTTCATTTACTTGTCATATTGTGCAGCCCAACTCATGTGTGTTTAGGTCACAGTACTACACCCAGTCATTACAAATGCAAAGTATAAAGCCCCACAGATATAAGCAAAAGGCACATAGCAATGTATATTTCTACATATACTGGGGGAAAGTCTGCATAAATAACTTTCACAGCTTTGAAAAATGTTACTGTCATTGTATGTTGCCATTTCAAGAGTCATATTTTGATATCCAGTTTCTGAATAAGCAGCAGAACTGCTTAAAATCAACAACACCTCAGTATTAACTGTATTAAAATGTTCCAGTAACATTTAATAGAGTTGCCAGATAAGAATACTCTACAACTGTTTTTGAATTTGCTTGTTTTTTAATTTGAATATGTCTCGGTTAAGACCAGGAAGCAAGCATTTGCTTTGCATTCTTTAGCTGCAAAGGAAGTAATTCTGATTTATGGGAGGAGCTGAGTAATGTATTGGTTATGTTTGGAAGCATGTCTGTTGTACATTGAATATAATTTTTGTTGTATTCCTCATGTTTTGCAAAAAAAAAAAAAGATTATATGTTGTTATTTGACTTTTGAGTTTCACTGATTACTCAGCTTTTCTCTATAACCACACACATACAATAACATGGTAGATACCGAGCAAAGATATTACATATAAATGCAGAATATTATATGTAATTTAAAATAGCTTGCTTCTTTAGATTAACTCTGTCTTATTTACATTGTGGTTTAACTACTGCATAAGCATGTGTTAATTTTCAATGGGATGTGTTCCATCTGCAAAAACTAAATGAGAACCTTTCCTTTCTAAGAGGGAGGAAACTATTTCAGTTGTATTTAACATGAAAAAACAACAGTTTATGCATTAATTTAGGTAGTGAGGCATTGTGGGTTCAGTCTTTTGTGATGTCATGGCAGGCTTTTCAGCTCAAAGAAGAATGTTCAGGGCCCATCTTTACCAACAAAATAAATTGTATAAGTAGCACACTTTTCAGTTGAAAAACTATATAATTTGGCATTATACATGGTAAGGAAGTTAAATATAATTCCAAAGGTCTGTTGCTTAACACATGCTTTAGAATATGACCAACACATGTTAAGATAAAGAGAACGTGACAAAGTTTAATTTTGACAGCTGTTAGCTAAGTCTGCTCTGTGTCTATGTTTGATTCTTTTCAACTATCCCACCCTATCCATGTGTTTAAACCAAGTGGATCTTGAGATGCCTACTGCATAAGTAAATTTTAGGTTAGATACCCAGTCTATTCTTATCCTATCTGTTCATACTGATGAGCACTAAAACATCATTTCAGAAAGGCCATCCATTTAAACTGATTAAACTTTAGTTAACCTTTCTTTCACATCTTCCTTCTCATTAAGCAGATGCCATTAACCAGGCTGGCAAATCTCTGTAATTATTGAGAACTTTTCTTCATCTAAACATGTGAAAAAAAGTTATCAGATTCAAATACTAGCTTAGATCATGTCTCAGTCTGAGGGTATCGGACACAATTTCATTCCTCTCCTTTGGAAGGAAATGTGGGGGGATGTAGCTCTGCTTTGTTAGGGGTGCTCCTCAGTACATATTAACAGTACTTAAACTCTTTTCGTCTATTCTTGATGATTTTTTTATGCAAGGTCATATTAATAGACTTCCCAAGCTAAAAATTTATGGATAACATTAAAGATGAATTTAAGACTCATCAGCACCCTTAACCTAAATAAAAAGTGTAAGCTGTATATCGGTTTACCTGGTCTCTAATGGAATTTGGGTTTGTACTTCCACAGAGACATTGCTGATCTCATACTGTACCACACAAAAACCTGGATAAAACACCTTCCACTCAACATAGCCCAACAATCAAGGAGGTAGGTTATCTATTTTTTATAAGTCAGTCCTTCAAATGTATGATTACAAGAACAAATTGTGGACATGAAGGTTTCCACACCCAACAAATGCCACAAACTGAATTTTGAACATGTTATCATATCCCATCCAGGTTTCCTCAAAAACATGACCACTTTGATAAACTTAAAGCCCTTCCTTTATAGAAAATATTTTTTACACTGTGCCCTAAATTATCGTTTTGCTGACCAGGCAATCTATACCTCAACCATTAACTGGGTGCAAAGTCTCCTAGAATTCATAAACTTTATCAGTCTTGAACAAACTATAAAAATGCCATCAAGGGGGAAAACATATTCAATATGCTATTGACAAGCATCCTTGTCAGCCGTACTAAGCTAAATACTGGCCTACCCCCTTTTTGCTCTAGCCACTATACCATGATATTTTCCACATACACCTCATCTAACCAAACAAAAATTGCACCATATTTAAGGATTTATCAAATGGCAGCTGTGGTGCCCTGAACAGTCACATTATATCAGTAAAGTGGAACTGAATACTAGGCCACCACCATCCCCAACACACACAATCTGTCAGCACTTTTGATAACTGCATTGACAAATAAGACATAAATACTGTGGAAAATTCTTCAGCAAACTTAAGTGGTGGAATTCCATAATCAGCAATTTATTAAAATAAAAAAAAAACAGTGTACAAAGCCTTCAACCTTTACCTAATCCAACAAAACCAGACTAAAGTCAGCTACATTCAGAAGAACTCACTAAAACAATCAAAATAATTACAGTTTCATTTAAGATAAAACTTGGCATTGAGATATTCTTACTGTGACCCAAGTGACCAAGGTTTGATTACCAGCCCCAGTACTGGAAGAGCCAGGCAGGTAATGAAAGGAATAACGTGGTGTGTCCCACTTTCATCTCATGGTGGTGGGATTGTGTGCACTTGGGGGCACACTGGACAGTGTGATCTTCCTGGTGGGGATCACTCTTCATGTGCCAGGGGAGGTACAGGACCACTTGGAGGGAGAGTCCATTAGGAAAATTATGGGAAGTTCTTAAAAGACAGCCCATTACAAGTCCCTTCTCAGTGCTTAGCTGAGCTCAGCTATGGCTGGGGGGAAAAGTTAAACTAAAAACCACTCCAGATGGCTGTCCAAATGATGACCCTCTCCCAGCTAACACTTTCCCCAGTGAAGAGGAAGGAATGGAACAGTTAGTAAAGGCTAATAACAAACTTAATTTCTGTTGAAATGAGTCGGCCTGTTTTCCTGCTGATATTGTGTATTAGGATCTGTCCAAAGCCTTTGACTCCATAACTCACAAACCAGTACTTACTGTAATAGTACATGTTGAAATTAGCAGACATCTTTATAGGAGGGCCAAAACAGAGTACAGAGTAAGGTTAATAAAAAGAGGTGTTCCACAGGGTTCTTTGCTCATTCCTTTTTTGTTGAATTTTTACATGTCAACCTTCCTCTTATCATGATATGTATAGTCATCAAAATTTAATGAAAATAGTAAGGTACTAGTGTTTCTCAGGATGAGTTGAAATTGCAGCATTAGCTTCACTCCTTACAGCAATGGGATATGTCCTTATTCTGTTAGTGAAAATCTATGTACATCTAACTTTCTAAGGGAATTGGCCATTATTGTGAATTTATTACTGATATTTAAATGTGCCAATATTATAATTACAATGAGTTACTTGGCTATAAGGATAGTTTAGAAAAAAATTTCTTCTCTTCTAGATACTCTGGGATTCAGTTAACTCTTTTTTTTAAAACAACGTTAACACCTACTGTAGAGCACGATGCATTATTCTGTATTTATAGGCCTCAACAAATGAAAAGCAGCAAGGGGACCAGTACTTTTATAGCAAAATAATTTGCTGTTGTTGTGATCTGGCCTTTTCTGAAAGATTACATAAATTAAACTGTATACAATTACATACACTCTGTTACATGGAGACATGATTACTGTCTTCACATGTTTAAAAAATGTTTCATAGCAGATATTACCTTCTTAAGCTACCCATATTCTTTTGAAAATAATAACAATAGTAGAAATGATTTTAACATCAGAAGTGTTGGATTATGGAGCACACTAACTTTGAACATGGCAGGTGAACAGAATAAATTACCTTAGTATTGCTCTCAGTAAATGGGCTGGGCTGGGGTACAGTTTGCGATCCCCCAGACAACTGAATGCCAACACCATGATGACCATCTAGATCTCATGTCTGCGGTTACAAACATGATGAAGTACTGAAGAATTGGAAACTGTCACTGGTTCACGTGATCAACCATCTAATCAATAAAATATGGTAAATAACTTTCAGGTGGCGCTTTAAGTAGGTTGCTGAATCAGTATGATTTATCTCCCATTTAACTCATAGCGTTGATGAAAATATCATAATTCATTTTTCCTAGCATGAGAAAGAAAGAAGTTTGCACAGTTCCTAGATTACATCTGTCATCTGGAATGGCTCCAAGATAACTTTGAATATTGTAGATATGTTATCACACGGATGTAGAGAGACAATGTTACCAGAATGTTTATCATCTAGGAGATGTCAGCTATAATTTGTATCTACAGAGTTGAGATTATCTAATGCTTGACTGAATCAGTAATCATGATCAGCACCAATTGTTTAGCTGCCCTTTGGTCTGCCATTTGCCCTAAAGTGTTTTTCTTTTAGTCATGAGAATGCCTTCCAAGGCTGCACAAGTTTGGAGTAAAAGAAAAAAGTTGATTTGAATAAACTATCAGCTTCTCCCTTTGTTCTTAGTTGGTGTAACTTGATAATTAGAATGCTTAGTAAAAGAAGCATAAAAGCAAAGCCCCTTCATCTTGTGGTGAAGGGGTGCATCACCCTGAAAAAAAAAGACAAATTTGAGGAACATTACTTAACTGTGTATGTTGATTCACTGTACATTAATCTTTTACAGCGTCAACATACTGAGAATTTTTGCTGTGTAGTAGACACATTGAGATTTCACAGTCGGAAACAAAATAAATAATTATGCTTCCATTATGAATATCTTCCAGAGTAGGGGGTTTAAAAATCTGAATTTGTAATCCTACGCACTACTAACAGATAAGTACAAACTGCAGCTTAGTAATACACAGGCAACTTGTTTCTACAATATTTAGAGCTAACTTGGACTTGTTATTCCAGATAGCTTTCTGCAATTTCATTAGGCTGTTTATGAAATTTATTTCAAAGGTAAGAAGATTCTAAGGCATTTGGTAAAGAATGCAAAGAATGTTAGCTATGATTAGGGTGTATGTAAGGTTAAGGTAAAAGAAGTCAGTTGTACACTGAGAGGAGAAGAACATATACAAGGGAGGATGTATTGATAGGACAGAGAGAGACAGTAGCTGAAAGGAAAGGAGGACAGAATTAATATGTTATATTATATTTATTTGCACCAAGACTTGTCAAGTAAATTTATTCTTCTTTCTGGTTTAAAGTAAGGTATAACAGCAGAATATGATTCAGAAAAAGACAACTTTTTAATTAGATCCGGTATGTGTCTGCAAAGCATGTATGGCTGTGCGTGCTCTTTGGACTCATTTGTCATGGCAAATTGTAGAAATAAATCTAACATTTTGATATAATAACAATAGCAACCAGTTTTATATAAATTCCATGCCAATCTAGTTAAGGCATCACAGCACTCTTAGTGTACTTCCCAGCACAATGATCATCTTTTTTATGGACTTAGATCCCCATGAAACATAAACATGCAGTACCATATTCTCCTTCATTATTTAGCAATACTGCCCTTAAAATGGTCTCTTTAAACTTTAAAATATATTTCCTTTTCCAGCACCACCCCTCTCGAGGTAACTTCCCCTCAGAATGTAGTCAACCTTCACACATTCTTTTTCCTTCCAGGCAGTACCACTCAGTAATCTCCCCCAGCATCCTTCTGGCCTTTCCCCTTACACGATGGCCCCCACATCCAATTAATCAGTCTCACCCCATACCTTACATTCCCCTTTATCCACATTAAACCTCCTACCCACAAAGCCACAACTTCATGTTTCTTGCTTGGAACATCATGTCCACATTTTTGCTTGTAGCTATTTCTACTGGATTTCCTCCACCCTACAGAGAACAAATTACCACATTTCTTTCTCTCTCCTTTCCATAGGGTTAATGCTTGCTATCCCATATTTTATTCTATACTTCCTGCACCCACCTCCATTCCTCCATATAAACAGATTACACATCTTCTCCCAACATTTATCTTCATCTGTAAGTTCTTCTATTTCACTTGCATACTGTAATATCTCTGTAGCAGCATGATTTGCATATTACCGTTGGCACTGCCACCTTCAGCCTCCTATATATTGTCTTGATACTATCCCAAAAGTCACCACCTCCCAGCTCTCATCCTCCTCAACCTGGCTGCTATTTAACTTCTCTGTGTCCTTACCAATGCCCATAGGTCATTATAAATTCTACCCCCCCTGCCCTATCTTTTTACAAGTCCTTTTACCGACCCACTGGTATCCTTTCCTTTCTCAAGTATACACCTGTTTCCCAACTAACTCACTTACGACCCTCTACAACTCACAATACCTCAGCAATTCATAAACACATTACAGTATCTCTACACATCAGCTGTTCAAACAAGGGTAACACCTCCAGGTACCTCCTCCCCCACCAAAATATTTTCCATTTTTAAAATTCACCTTATGCTCCTGGTTCTGGCAAGCACTGGCTTCCCTCCTACTTACTCTCTTCTGTTGTTCCTCAGCTTTTCCACCACCTTCATCTCCTTTTCATAGCTTTCCACTGTCTACACATCCTATCTTTCCACATCTGTACTCATCACATAACTTCCCACTCAGTTCTTCTTTTCTCCACTCACATCTATTTTTAGGGCAGCTCCTAGACTGCACACATACAAGATACCATAACCCAGTGGTAGACTGCAGAAAGGTTCCATGCTTGCTGTATGAGACTTCTAGAGGAGTTTACCCTATTTGGGTGTATGTAGACACATACACCTTGTGTACATGCACACTATGTACTAGACACATATACCTTGTGTACATGCACACTATGTACTAGACACATATACCTTGTGTACATGCACACTATGTACTAGACACATATACCTTGTGTACATGCACACTATGTACTAGACACATATACCTTGTGTACATGCACACTATGTACTAGACACATATACCTTGTGTACATGCACACTATGTACTAGACACATATACCTTGTGTACATGCACACTATGTACTAGACACATATACCTTGTGTACATGCACACTATGTACTAGACACATATACCTTGTGTACATGCACACTATGTACTAGACACATATACCTTGTGTACATGCACACTATGTACTACACACATATACCTTGTGTACATGCACACTATGTACTAGACACATATACCTTGTGTACATGCACACTGTGTACTAGACACATACACCTTGTGTACATGCACACTATGTACTAGACACATATACCTTGTGTACATGCACACTATGTACTAGACACATACACCTTGTGTACATACACACTATGTACTACACCGCCTCCTATTTTAAAAAGGGTCCTGGGATGAATTACAGTAATTATCATTGCTTGGCCCATTTATCAAACTGTTTTCCTTATAACTTGAGTTGACTACCTAGAAGGCCAAACCACAGCTGTGTAAAATGGCATGACGTCTTGGCCCTGCAAGCATTACTGCTGTAATAAAATGGAGCTACTTAAAAAAAGTGAACCTTACCTTCTTAAATATCTCCATTGCACATCACTTCTCCTACCCGTATTAATCTCTGTACCCAGAAATAATCGAGTGTTGACATTGTTATTATTACCTTTCAAAATAATGCTTATTTACTAGTGCCTACTGAGCACTATTCTGATAAAAAAACAGGCTTAAAGCAGAAAGTAGCATGAACAATCAAAGAGTAAGAGACATGATATGTGTGATACTCTCCCAACACATTGACCAAGTTTACTTTCAGCTCCTGCATGTTGCTTTCAAGTAGAACAACTATAGTAGCTTTTCATATATAGTTTGTTTTGTTCAGTTATCTCTCTGAAAATACTTCCTATTGTAGGAGTAAATGAAGTGTATTCGGTCCTGCACTGCAGGTGAATCATTCATTCATTCATTCATCTTGTTATAGACTTGACACTTATGTTATAATGGTGGCAGCTTAACAGCTTAAGATGTTTTGATTATTGGCTAAGGAGGTGTTGATGTTCTTTGTGTTTCACTGCTGCAGTCCTAACCATTGGGTTATCCATTCTGTGATATCCCTCAGTCGGTCCAAATGCCAGAGTCAAGGTTTTGTGCGTCAGCTGCTGTCGCTTGCTGGATGACATCAAGTCATCTGAGCTATTTACTAAGCAGCCATTCACTAATTAATATTATAAGTGCTAACTAACTTGCATATATGACTATGTATGAAAAGAAAACTCTTGGATAAAATATAGAATATGATCTTACAATACTATACATGCCAATGTATCCCCTAACACCGTGTTTGTGTGTCTGTATGTATGGATCTGTAGATCTGTTTATCTCTCTCTTTCTCTCTCTCTCTCTCTGTATATATATATATAAGGATGATCTATCTGAAGATCGCCGACAAGTCAGACGGAGCAGCGAACACCGACACGCCAGAAGATCGAAAAGGCTGACGGATCGACGATCAACCCGACGTTAACATCGCGATGGGAAAAGTCTGTGTGTGTATATGGTAGGACGGTGATAGGCGGGTGGTTAGGGGTTAGGGTTAGGTGATAGTTTGTGGGTTAGGGGTAGTTAAGTTAGTTAGGTTAGCGGTTTAAGGGGTTAAGTGTTACGAAGTGAGTAGTTAGAGTAAGGGTGGTTATTTAATAGTTAGTGCTGTAGGGTTAAGGTTAGTAGGGTTAGGTTAGGGGGGTTAGGTAAGGTAGACGAAGGTGTAAGTGTGCGTGGGTGATAGTTTGTAGTGGGTTAGGTAGGGTAGGGGTTAGTTAAGTGAGTTAGGTTAATGGTGGAGTGTGCGAAGGTAGGGAGGTTTAGGGTTTAGTGGTTGTAGGTAGTTGTGTAGTGTAGGTTTAGTGTTGGTTTGTAAGGATTGTTGATTTGTGTGTGTTGTGTTGTGTGTGTTTTTTTTTTGTTTTTTGTTTTTGTTTTGTTTGCTTGTTGTCGTGATTATGGTGTGTGCATGTGTGAGGTTTTCGTGGGTTTATGCGGTTATGTGTGGTGTCAGTGATTTGTTTTTTGTTTTGACTTTGCTTGGAAGAGAGAGATATATATATATATATATATATATATATATATATATATATATATATAGCCAATTAAGAAACAAGTAGCA
Source organism: Protopterus annectens (assembly GCF_019279795.1). Classification (NCBI taxonomy): domain Eukaryota; kingdom Metazoa; phylum Chordata; order Ceratodontiformes; family Protopteridae; genus Protopterus; species Protopterus annectens. Next base: position 439,448,974 of record NC_056749.1, on the reverse strand, counting down.
CAATGCATTAGGCAAAAGTGTACTGTGAGCAGTGATGCTCAGGATGGGGCCAGCTCATAGATACAGCTAGTGCCTTGTGCAACTTGTCTAAATAGTGCAGTTAACATCTATGCAAATGGATGCATAATGGTATGGGAGTGAGCCCAACTGTGAATGCAGATGAGGGTAAACAGCAGGGTTGAGCAATAAAGACTGAACAATGAGCCATGATGGGCAGTGAATTTGTACACCATAATTCTCTGGTGAACAGCGAGAGACAGTGCTATGATGACAGCAGTAGGGCTGCATAAACCAAACAGCATATAATAGAGGCTGCAATCATAGCCAGTGTCTACAGTGCTGCTTGTCATCACCCACTATGTCACTGACAGATCCAGCCATGCCTAACATATCATCACCTCCTCAACACGGACATAGTTGAATGCTACCATGAGGACAGAAACACCATACAGGAATCTGTAGATATGTGCTGTCATTATACAGAACCCTATGGTATGCATGGAATACCAATCCCTACAGATACTAAGGTATGTGTAGCATTGCCTGTACTAGATACATGTATCTTTCATTGACTACTAGGGGCAAGCAGTGCATATCACAGATATCTACAACATGGACTAATACACATGGAGGGGCCTTGTCAATTCCATGGGCCACAGAAAATAAAACACGACACTGTGGATGTTGTATGAAATGGCACAAGACCCTGAGATTTTAGGGCCATTCACTGCATTTACATCATCATTATCAAGGATCTTTATATTTTATGTGCACACTAGTATGTCAACCAGAAGGATTTTCACTTCATTAACTGTCAGGTAGTGTGCAAGGTGCAAGGTATTCTATACAATGCATGCATGCACTATCTGGGCAGTTCCATGATTCCCACATCTGCCATACATCAGTCCTATGGTAGTGATTTGTGTAGGGTGAATTCCCATATGCCCTATATATCGTGGGACAGAGGGTGGAGGATGCAAACCAGGAACAGGCTGTAAATGACCTTGTAGTGAATTTATCATCACATAATTTGACAGCTGCACAAAGGGATTTATTGAACAAGGGACTGTCATTTGTACCAGCTAAATGAGCAACCATGCTGGATGTTTTATTGGATTTAAGAATATTTGCAAGGAATGTTTCCTTGGCTGTGATGTTTCTGCAGCAATCACAACAGGTGAATGTGTTTAAGAAACCTAACACATTCAGACCGAAATTACATCCTAACATTGAAACATTTTTGAATGTATGTGAACAAGAGGTAAGGCAAACATTTCATAAATAAACATAGTTTTCACTTTTTTAATTTGAGCATGGAGGAAAACAATGCCCTAGAAGAGTTGAAGGACTTAACTACTGTAGAAATATGGTCTGTAGACAAAGGGGGAGTTGTAATCTTACTGGACAGAGATGTCTATGTTAATGGAATGCACATTTTATGCAGGATGACACTGCTTATTTGATGACAACAGGTTACAGGAATTACTGAGAAAGTAACCTTTTTGATTTTTGAGCTTCTCATGACAGGAATGATATCAGAGGATCTTTATAAGTACTTTAATGTTGAGCATCCTGTTATACCCATAATTTATGGGTCACAGAAAGTACATAAGGATCCTGTTTAACCACCAGTGCACCCCATTGTATCTAGTAAAGCTTGGGAGACAGAACCCCTTTCTATATTTATAGACAAGATGCTCAGTGCAGTTTGGAGTGGTGTGGAAACAGTTTTAAGAGATACAAAATCATTACTTCAGAATTTACACCATTGAGTATCTGGGTTTACTGAAGTTCCTGATTTTTATTTTGTGACAATGGATGTGGCATCTTTATTTATGGTTATCGGCAATGCTTGGGGGTAGAGAATGTAAGGACTTTCTTGACTGGAAAAGATGGATTTTCTCATGACAAGATTGAACTTATCTGTACTCTTTTGGAAATTGTTTTAGAAAATAATACATTTATTTTGATGAGAGTTTTTTCTGCAGAAGGTTGGCGTGGCAATGGGCATAGCATGTGCTAATAGCTATGCCAGTTTAGCACTGGCACAATGGGAAGTAAGCACAGTATTAACTGGTAATGTGTTCCATCATCATATTTTGTGCTACAAAAGATTTGATGATGATATCCTTTTATTATTGGATAGCTCCATTGAATTATAAGCAGAATTTGTTATGTTTTTACATTCTACCACTGATTTCCTGAGATTCACATACAAAGCTTCTAACAGAGGTTGCATTTTAGATGCATCTATCAGTAAATCAGAACTAGGATGTGTTTAAGACCAAGGCTTTTAAAAAGGCGACTAGGAAAAATGCATTACTGCACAAGAAGAGCATCCGTCCTCAGCACATACCGAGGAATGTGCTGAGGGGTCAGTACTTAAGAATTATGAGGCTCTGTAATGATGATAGCCTCTTGCAGAAGGAGTTTGACAGTTTGAAATTTGACTTTCTAGCAAGAGGTTATACATGGAATGATGCAGATACCTGTATAGCCCAAGTCTGGCAAGAAAGGAAAGGCAAGGGGTGAACTTATTATGCCCAACAGCTATCTGAGGGAGAGGCATCCCCTATATTTGCTCTACAACATACAGTGAGGGTTCCACACACATTTTTGAGTGATGTAAATACTTTCTGTGATATAGTGAAAAAACACTGGAGGATAAAGAATTGAGTGGAGTTGTATCAGAAGTTCCATGGTTTCCTTTTAGAAACAACCCCAATCTGAAGAGACAACTATGCTATAGAAAGGGAGCATTAGGGGGTTTCCCTAGTCCCAGCGGCAAGGCAGTTATCCCTGTCGAAGGTGTAGTGAATGTTGTTTTATACAACCTGGCATGGTTTTTAAACATCCCCACTTATGTTTTGCTGTTGAGTATATGTTTCATGTAGATTGCCCTACAAAGAATTTAGTTTATCTGGCATTCTGCACCCTTTGTTATGCTTTTTACATAGGGAAAACTAATCATTCCTTTAAGGGACGGATTTTGGAGCACCTGAGAGACATTAGGAAGGGGAGGCAGGAAAATGCATTAGCACACCATGTGGTGGTTGAAGGGAACTCCCATAAGTTTAAGTTTCTGGCACTGGAGGTAGTTGGAACTGATATTAGGGGTGGGGATCTTAAGAACAAGACAGAGGCAATGGAACAAGCCTGGATTCTATCACTCCAAGCAGATAAGTTTCCAGGACTAAATAAGGTTGTTTCACTGAATCATATGTTGAAGACACATCCACTCCCACATTAAAAAATGTGTGTGTATGTATATATATATATATATATATTTTTTTTTTATATATATGAATGTTTTAAAGTTTTGTACTTTTGTGTTTTGTAAATATATTGCTATTATGTGATGTAATTAATTTTTATTGTTAACATTTTTTACATGCTTGCAACAGGAAATGATGTCACAGTGCTATTGCTATATAGATGGTTCTAACTTTTTAATGTGATTGTCTGATGAAGTGATGTATTGTATCATAAAAGCACTTACCCATTTTTTATTTTTATTTTTAAGCTGAATAAATGTAATAACCTACAGCCTTGGTGGCCTGGCACTTTGATTATTTGGATAACATTTTTGTTTAAGTGCCGTTCCTTTATCTTGGTGGTCTTTCATTGTTTTTTGACTTCCCAATGGGGTATGTTATTGGTAATGGTACATATGCCCTGGAACCTTAGCTTATGACACAGATACACAAGCCACATAGTATGGCGGTGCTAGAATACAGCACTGCACTGTTACAGCCCAGCAACATCATTATGTGTGTCTTTGGATTGCTGAAGGTTTGCTTCCACTGCCTAGATTCCTTTAGTGGAGTGATACAAAATGCTGCAGAGACCTGCAGCAAGGTGTTTGGCATCAGTGAAATTCTGCATAGCAAAGTTTTCAGATCATTAGAGCAGGGGGCTATCAATGGAGGACCAGACAAACTAGAACTGGTGGTGTAAAGAGGTGATGGTTGAGGAGTGATCAGAGGAACTGACTATATGGTGAGACCAACTCAGGCAGAGATGGACAAAATATGCTGCATCAGTGGAATAGTGGCAGAGTCTGGTCTACAGGTGTGGGCTAGGTCACGCACAACATTAAAACTGTGAGACCCTGACTGCCTAGGTGTGCCGTGTGCTTGACTGCCATTTAGGCTATGTCTGCTCAAGCAGTTATGCTATGCAACACCAGGCCAACCACAGGTAGGCAGAGGGAACAATGTAGCAGTACATGACCAGTCCAGTTGGGTGTATCCACAATGGAGCCAGATGAGTGTCTGCCACAAGAACAGCATTTGCACTGGTACACACAGACAGCCAGCACCACGGAGGCAGTGGTCACACCCTGGTGCCTGTCCAACATACAAAATAGTTGAGATATATATTACATGTTCTCACATACGTCATGATTAAATAACCAGTAGAACTGTTATAATAGTAATGGCTGAACAAGTCAATAGCCGAAGGAAATGAGAGACTGATTATTTGGTGTAGCTTAGTTAACCACATACGTTCTCAGCACAAGAGAACTATGGTTTACTATTACTGTTAAAAATAGTAAGGGCTGAATGAGTCAATAGTTGTAGAAAATATTAGACTGCTTACTTGGTGCATCTCAGATAACTGCATGTGTTCTCAGCACAAGGGGGCTACTGGATTATTAAATTCTAAAACCCTGAACTTTTGAATTACATGGAAGAACAGGGAATATGAAAATAATCACTAGAACTGTTCATAATATTAACAGGTGAATGAGTCAATAGCAGTATGTAATGTTTAAATGTCTGACTGCTTGTTTGTTTGATGTACCTCTAATAATTGCTTAATGGTTACATATTGAAGAATGATAGCAATATTAGCTATATTAGGTCAAACTGGGTTTGCTTAAGGCTGCTAAACCTGTCTCAGACTACTATAATCACTGTTTTGAAAACTGCAATCTAACTGTAAAATTGAACTTTTGCAATACCTTTCCTCCTTAAACCTCTCCCACTACACTCTGTCCTATAAGACCCGCACATATACCCGGTGAAATACTGGACTCCCCACCAAAATCATTCATAAATTTCCTACAACTGCCCAATTACTGCTAGTTGCTTCACAGTCTTTTTAATATCCTACCACAAATAGTGCTCAACAACATAGCATACCCCCACCTCACCAAACCCAAATATAGGTCCATATTACCAATATCTACTTTTCTCTGTGCAGTCCCCTCACCTTAAACCTACTTTGTTTTGCAGAGGTTAGAAAGCCCTGTCTAAGGAACCACCCACAGAGGACCCAACAGAAATTGGCTGGAACCCTGTGTGTACTCCCAAGCAAAGTCTCTGAACCCTGAATACCCAGATTACTGCAAGCAATGTATGTTTAAAACCTCAGTATTGTAAAAATACCCTATCTCCTGCTGTATGGTCACTTGCACATCCCACAAGTCATTTAACCCTCATTCCTTTCTGCCCCAAACTGCCCTTCTAGTCTTGTTAAACACCCCCTCCTGACAGACATACACTGTTGACTCCTGTCTCTACTACTGTTGCTTACTGTTATTTGTCTCTACTAGAGCATGCTAAGCAGTATCTATCTCTACCTACCTAAGGCAGTTAGACCTGTGGAATACAGACGTGACTGATTGTTTCCACAGATTACTTGCTCAGGCAGCCATCCATGGTTCTTCCCACTCCGTTACCCTACCCCAATTCCCACCCACCCTATATCAATTTTTAGCCATAGACCACACCTCCTTATAATCACAAGCCACCTCCTACCACCCAAACCATCCTATCATACTCTGATACTAATTTACCCTTCAACAAGTGTACTACACACCTCACCACAGACTCCTAATACTATACCAACTCTCCCCAATAAAACTAACCATGAATGAAAAAACACTCAACTCCAGTCTAAAACTCTTATTATATATAATCTCCTTCTCCATGCCTGCTTCTACTCTCAGCTATAACCAGCTATCATGTCCAACTTCAACCTCACCTCCCCCCAAAATTCCACAACCCTATTCTGTAATATGTCCTCACCAAACTTTCAAAGTATACCATATCTCTTCCAACCTTCACAAACACTCAATACCACCTACACAAATTACTCCCAGCCAGTAAAAACTCCCACACCTCTATGAAGCATAATAAAATAATCACCAAACTAAACAAACTCTACTTATTCTTGGTAGAAAAAGCTCTCATGCTGTGGGGACATCCACCCCAACTCAGGTACAGCTACAATAATGACCCCAAATGCCAGTCTAACCAATCCTCAACTCCATAGACAAAATAACTCACTCCTCTTCCTCCACCTAAACATAAGAAGTATCCTTAATAAGGTCCATGACCTACATGCCCTACTAGCTCTGTGCAAACCAGAAATCATCCTCCTAACAGAGACCTGGTTAAAACCTGAAATTCACAATAATGAAATCACACCACCAGGGTACAATTCCCTTCGTAGAGATAGAACTGGAAAAAGGGGTGGGGGTAGCTATAATGTATAAGAACCATCTAATCCTGGAACAACTAGACAGTGACATACCAGATATCCAAAATACAGAAATCATCCTTGCCAAGCTAAAACCGAATCCTAAAAAATATATTAATATCATTGGTGGCTACATCCCTCTAGGAAACAGTATTACAGTCATGGAAAGCCTACTAGGATGGGTCTCAAACTCTCTACCCCAGGAAAATATTCTGCTAGGAGACTTTAACATAGACTGGCTAAACTTCTCTAGCCAAAACCCACTCACCCACATCAACCTTCATGGCTTTACCCAAATTACCACACCCCCCACCAGAAATGATAAATGATCCAAACACCAGTCCATACTAGACTGGATACTTACATCTCACCCATCCCTCGTGTCCCAAGCTGGATGTCTTCCAGACATTCTCAGCAACCACCAACCAACATACCTACTGAGAGGCAAAATTCCCCATGTATATACCACATAGCACAAAAGGAAGTCAGAAACAGAAATTTAACCATATGTTATTTATCAGTGATCTAAAAAGTTGCAACTGGAGCCCCCTAAAACAACTACCTCTTGAAAATGCAGTGCAATACTTCAATACAACCTTCCTAAACATTTTGAACCAACATGCCCCACCAAGAACCACAAGAATAAAAACCAAATATGCCCCCTAGTTAACTAAATCCACCAGATCTATTCTCAAAGAAAGCAACAAAGCATGGATACAATTTCACAAAAACAAAACTCAAACAGAAAAACAAAAATACCTAGAACTACATAATAAAGCCAAGAAACACATCAAAATAGATAAAGTCACCTATTACCAAACTCTACAAGAAAACCATGCTAAAAACAAGCCAAGAAACACATCAAAATAGATAAAGTCACCTATTACCAAAATCTACAAGAAAACCATGCTAACCCCCCCCCAAAAAAAAAATCTGTGCTGCAATTATCTCTGTACTGCACCCCGGAAGAACCTCTACCCCACCACCCACTACAGATAACAACCATGTTAGCATCTCCACACAGTTTAATAAGTTTTTTACTGAAACAATACAGGACCTAGCTAATAACCAAACCAACACCATTCACCCTACCCCAACAAACATACCAACCTCAAATGTATACAAAGACAATAGCTCCCATTTTAACTTCCAGCCAGCATCAATCAAAACCATTCAAAAACTGCTCCAAAAGCTCAAACCCACCACCTTAGCCACTGGTAACCTACCCGCAGAATACCTCTAAATAGCTGCTGAAGCTATTGCCTACCCTGTTGCAATTCTTATAAACAGGTCTATCTCAGAATGTACAGTACCGCATATATGGAAAATCTCCTATATCATCCCACTACACAAAGGAGGTAACTCCTTTGAACTCAATAACTATCGGCCTATTGCTATTCTATCACCCCTATCTAAAGTACTAGAAAGGGTCATCCACACCCAACTCATGAACTACCTTTTAGAAAATAAATTACTGTGTAAAAATCAGCACGGTTTCAGACACTTTCACAGTACCTTCACTGCACTTATATCACTCACTGATACCATTAATTATCATAGAAATAATGGTCAAGTAGTCTCAGCCATATTTTTAGATGTATCAAAGGTTTTCGATGTAGTTAACCATAATAAAGTTCTCCTATCACTCTCCACCCTAAAGCTAAGTGACTCCTCTATCTCTTGGCTAAAGAGCTATCTATCAGGTCGACAACAGGCAGTAAAAAGGCAAAACGAACTATCCTCTCTACTTCCTGTATACTTAGGAGTCCCTCAAGGGTCCATCCTAGGTCCATTACTCTTCACTCTATTCACCAATCAGCTCCCATCCTCCATCCCAAATGCCTCATTTATTCAATACGCTGATGACACCACTATCATATCTGCTGTCCCCACACTAAACCACCTCCATTCACTAACACAGGAATGTCTCTCACTAGCAAAGACCTGGTTCACTAAGCATCAGCTCATTCTTAACCCAACTAAAACAAAGCTACTTCTCTTTCATTCTCACAGATCCCTTCCCTACACATATAACTTTACAATTACTTCTAATAATAAAACTGAGATCACCCCAAACACCCATACCAAGCTTTTAGGCGTTGAAATAGACAACCTAAAATTCGACCTAAACATTGCCCAAACTATCAAGAAGGTTCACAAAAACCTAGGTCTGCTCGACCGTAACAAGCAAGTTCTCTCAAAGCAAACAAGTACCACAATAGCAAGGGCACATCAACTATCCACCCTCCTCTATGCATCCTCAGTACTAACCAACCTCCTAAAAACTGACCTAACCAAGTTAGAGTCCTGCTACAATAAAATAGCTAGATTTGCCACAGATACTTCATATAGGACACCCCACTGTGACTCTCTCAAAAAGCTAAACCTGCTAGAGCTCCCTCTACTACACCAACTCAACCAATTGTCACTAGCACACAAATTATACTACCTCCCAGACAAACTCCCAGCCCTCCAACATCTTATATGTCCCCAAACCACAACAAGAACCTTGAGATCTAGCAAGCTAAACCTCCTATAAGTAACTAAACATAACAATGAGGCAGGGAAATCCCTCTTTAGCTACTCCATTTCTAAACTTTGGAACTCACTACTTTCCCCCCTATCATCCAATAACTCCACTACACAATTTAAAAACATTCTAAAGACCCACCTTATGAATAAATGGCTATGCTCCTGTCTCACCCCTGGATGAATCCAAAAATTAACAATATCTCATTCCACACTCATCTGTCTATTCTAATTTTTTCTCAGCTTCTGACTAAAGAATGACCCCACATATTGAAAGTAGATGTAAGCTATGGGCAGCACTTTACTGCCACATACTGTCCCTATATGCAGAAGTTTGACTTTTATAATGAGAGAGTGCAATTAAAAGGCCAACCTCACTGGTGTGTTGCAAAAATTTGTGTTAAAAGTGGGATTGTGGCCAGTCTTGTACACATAACTGGGATATGTGCCTAACTTACTATGTACCGTGTCATCACTTCTGAGGATATTCCAATTTTTACTTATAATATACTTAACCTTCTTCACATATGGATTATACTCTACTATACAATGCCCTCTTATATTGTTTACCTTTGTCATTGTCTAACGTGCCTGTGTCCTTCTCTAAGCCTACACCTAACAATGGTCTATATCTCTTCCTCCATTAAATTTTTACATAGCTTGTCACGTCACTTATAATAGATCTGGGATACCCCCTTTCCTCAAACAGGGTGCCTATATAGTCAATTTCTCTTATCATCTCTCTATACTCAGAAGTCATTCTTGCAGCCCTGATGCACTGCCCCTTCAAGATGCCCTTTTTCTGACTGGCCGGATAGCAACTAGTGTATTTCAGGTATGAATTACTGAATGTATCTTTCCTGTAAATCCTTGATTTGAATCCATTAGTACCTTTAGAAATATAAGTATCTAAATAGGCTATACCTATACTACTACAACTATATGTAAATCTTAAAAATGTACTGATCCATTCAAGTAATTAACAAAAGTATCTACCTCTTCTTTCGTACCATCCCACAATATAAAAATGTCATCCAAAAATCTTGTACAGCATTTTACCTTGCTAACATACTGACTTTCAAAGATGTGTTCATTCTCCCAGTCCAGAAGCACCAAATTGGCATATATTGGGGCACAGGCTGGTCCCATGGCTACCCCATTGGATTGTCTATAGTACTCTCCTTCAAACAGAATATAATTGAAATCCAGTACTATAGACATAAATTCCCCAGTCAAGCATACTTTGTCCCAGTCAAACCCCATATATTTCTGAATGCTTTTGCTAAATCTGTCAAGGCCTTCATCTTTAGGAATACAAGAAAATAAATCCACTATGTCAAATGTTAAATATACAAGTCCCTCTTTCCATATCTCAGGTTTCAAATGGTCTAAAGTCCCATGAATCTTTGATAATATGTGGAACTCTATAATATATGGAGTTAAGCCAGCTGTCTATTAATTTACCAAAAGGAAAGGTCTTGGACTTGCTACCTGAGATGATAGGTCTATAAGGGGGTCTATTATATTTTTGTGTATTTTCAGTATCCCTACTATGGTGGCTAACACAGGGAATTAAACACGTAAAAATCTATACATATTCATATCAATCATGTTATCTAAAATAAATTTTTCCAAATATAAATTTAAGCGTTTGTATCCAATGTTAACCTCATTTAAAGAAGACACAGTATACTTATCATCGTGTAACATTTCAAATATTTTATTGTTATAGTCCTGGGTGTCTACTAGGACCACTCCATCACCTTTGTTGGGTTTCATTACCCGAATATTGGTCTCATAACATATTTGTTTTAATAAGTTATTTTCCTCTTTCCCTAAGTTGTACTTGACCCTACCTTTCATATATAAATGTGTTTTGTAGGGCACAGATCAATGTACGTTGTGGTCAAAATACCTACCCATGCCGTGTATTGATTAGCAAGTGTGCCTCCCCCACCCCACCCTGTCCACTATGTACCATACCTGAGCTACTTTTGCAAGGTGTGTACATTCAAACAAATCTGTATGTGACACCTAACAAGGAACATAATCTACATCACATGGTCCCACCAGCCTTACATGACTGGCATACTAATGCCTGCACATGTACCACATTTTAGCACAGACAGGCTATGTGAATTACTTGCCTGCCAGGGTCTCACCAGTAAATACCATCCCAGTCTTGGCTAATTTGTATCCCTGTTCAGATGAGGTTCACTCATTCTTTAACTGATATGGGCTCCATTTTGAATTCCTGTTGCTATGGCTCCCTCCTGTCAAATCATGCTATAAGGAGCAGAAGGGTCCAGGCAACAAAGCTCTAATGATCACAGGTGCATGCAAAACCATGCATGAGAAAGTCACTGCCTTAGGAGGGGGCTATATACATTGAAGCTGTAAGGATCACAATGGCATGCAAACCCCTACACTATAAAAAAAATCACTGTTCTTAGAGGGCAACAAATAAAATTGCTGTATGCAGACAATGTGGCATTACAGGCAGGCTCTGAGCAAGAAATTCAGTAAAGGACAGGGGAATGGAATGCAAAATTGAAGGCACATGGGATGAAACTGATAACAGATAAGACAGTTATAATGGTAGCAAATGGGGGTATCAGAAAAAGTTAAAAATTGAGATAGAAGGGTAACAGTGGAACAAGTTAACAGCTTCAAGTATTTGAGAGGGGGTGGCTGAGGAGAAGGAAAGTCTGAATGAGGAGATCAAAGCTAGAATTAGAGGGGCTGCAGCCAACTGGCACAGAGCATCAGTTGTAGTATGTGACAGGAGAATGCCAAAGAAAATGAAAAGTAAGTTGTACTAAACAGTGGTGGGACTAATACTACTGCATGGAACAGAAACCTGGGCAGAAAAGGCAGAGCAGCTGAGGAAGCTAAAGGTAATAGAAATGAAATGCCTAAGATGGGTGGTAGGATGCACAATGTGGTACAGATGAAGAAATGAGGTCTTAACAGCAGAAGCCAAAGTAGTTCCAATTGAAGAAAAGGTCAAAAACAGATTACAGTGGTTCAGGCACATGTGCAGAAAAGCAGAAGACAATCTGGTAAAGAAGATTTGGAACAGACAGGGAGAAGGTAAGAGGAAACAAAGTAATCCAGAAAAGGAGGTGGATAGATTTTGTGAGAGAAGACCTGCAACATGCAGGCATGAGTGTTGAAGAAAGCAGGAGAATGGCACTGAATAGAGAGAGATGGCAACAGTTGACATGACAGTAAGGGCTAATCACAACATAACACTAATGATCACAGAGGCATTCAAATCCCTGCACCGTAACAAAGTCACTGTTCTGGGAGGGGGCTATACACAACATCACTGTAAGGATCACAGAGGCATGCAAACCCCTTAACCATAATGAAATGACTGTCCTAGGATGGGGCTATGCACAACCTATCTGTAAGGATGATAGGGGTCATTTAAACCCCTGCACCTTGACAAAGTCACTGCCCTGGGAGGGGACTATACACAGCATAGCTGCACAGGTCACAGGGGTCTGTAAATCTCTGCACCACTTCAAAGTCAGTGACCTAGGAGAGGGCTATACACAACATATCTGCGAGGATCACAGGGCATACAACCCCCTGTGCCAAAACAAAGTCACTGCCTTATCTGGGGGCTATACACAACATAGCTATGAAGATCAAAGGAGCATGCAAACCAATGCACCATGACAAAGTCATTTTCAGAGGAGGGGAAAATTTATTTACATTTTGATTACTGTGGAAGAGCACTGACCATAGCTTTACCAATTGCAGGCTCGTTCTAGGTTACATTAAAAGCAGTGACATCAGGACATTTCAAGAAAACATTCACATGTAAAGAAATGGAACAAGCAATGTGCACACAGTATTACATATGCAAAGTCAGACAAGAAATAGCAACAGTTTAAGGTAGCAACTGTGTAGAAGGCGAGGTGTTGTAGTTGTTCCACAGGGTTAAAGTAGGATGTTAAGGGATTGTCTTTTTTGCCTTTGATTACACTTTTATGACTCAAAGCCAAGGAAATAAACATAAACAGGTGGAGTTTTAAAGATTACAGAGTACAACTGTGGAACAAATGATGTAGTTTGAAAGGTGCTACCATAGTTGAAGGGTAAGCTGACTGTGTTATATCTCCTGAATGTTGACATTTGCAATTACGTTGCTCTATTGGATACTGTTAGAGTTCAGAGCTAAACTTATAAACTTATAGTAGCCTTAACAGTTGGATGGTGAGAGAGAGACTGTTACAGTGTAGGGGCATGTACAGAAAAGCTGTTGTCTGAACAATGAAGTTTTGTAGCTTTGGAGTGTAGGACTCTATTGTAGGTAGGGGTGACTTATTGTAAAAGAAACTGAGGTGTCTTAAAGGAGTAATTTGAAAGTGGGCAACCCAGAATAAGGGTGGCTCTGGCTTTTACAGGGAGCCAGTTTGCCTTTTGTAATATGTGGTAGTGTGTTTCTTGGTGGAGGAAATTGGTGATAAAACAGCACATCTTATTTGGTAATGTTTGAAGAAATTGTGTTTTTGCATGACGTGGTGAAGAGAGGCAGGCCATACCCTAGCTGTGTAAGTAAGACACCTTTGCCTATGGCAGCTATAGCAGATGTTGAAAGAAATAGTGAAGAATGTTATGGATCATGAATAAGAGAATTGATTTTGGATCTCAGTTTTTGAATGTGTTTCTGAAAGTTGAGGGACTGGTCAAGCCAACTATCCAATTATATAAAAGTGAGGACAGTTCCAATGAACTTGTTGTCAAGGTCAAAAATCGTAAAAGAGGTTGGAGTTTTTTAAAAATCTTTTCCTGATAGAAAACAGCATAGATTTGTTTTTTTGGGCTTAAGAAGAACCCTATTGGTGATGAGCCATTTGTTTAGTTCAAGAATGTCTTCATGCAGTTGCCTTTGGATGATGTGGTGTGCAGTGGAGCTGCAGACCGCCATGACATTTGTATATAAGAGAAGTTGAAGTGTGGTAAGTCGAGGGATAGTTTACTTACAAAGAAGGAGAATAGCAGTATAGCAAGAACTGAGCCCTAGGGATCATCTGATCGACAGTAGTGGGTGCCTGAAAGGGAGGAGATGATCTTTACATCAAAGGGCCTATTACACACTACTGAGTGGATTTTGCACTTAAACCGATATCTCAGAGATGAGTGAGTAAAACTTCTTAGTCGGCTATATCAAAGGATTTAGTTATATTAATGAAAATGGCAATAGTGAGGCTTCCTTATCTATATTGGTAATTACATCAACTATAATGATCCAAGTGCTGTCAAGGTGCTTTTTCCTACCAGAAGTCATGTTCTGTTTTAGAGAGCAGGTGGTATTTTTGCAGGTAGGTAGTAAGCTGTGTACATACCAGTCTTTCTAGAATTTTGCCTAAAGTATTAAGTATTGAGATGAGCCTACAATATCTGGTTAATGTGGGTTTGTACTGTTTGAGTACATGTCTAACAAAGGCTGATTTCCATATTGTGGACATGATGTTAGTCATAATGTCTCAGGCGTGTTGGGGTCGGTGACTATGAATTCCCTGCAATGCTGTAAAAACCAAGGACACAAATTGTCTGGGTCAACAAAAGAGTCAAGTGGGATTTGCTCGGGCAAGGGTTCAATTTGTAACCATTTGAAATGTTGGGGCCTGCTAGACCGTGTCCTTAAACATGGACACTGAATGACCGGAAGATTGGACTTACATATACCAAGTTTGAGATACCATTTCTTGGAATATTCCCATTTCTCCAAGGTATGGCAATCTTGCAGTTGGTATATATAAGTTCAGGGGGTGTGGAGGGTGCAGGGGGGGAGGGGCAAAAAGAAGTTTTAAGGAGAATAGTGATTTTGAGATTCTTCTCCAGGTTTTTGGTCTTTTTTTGACTTTTCTACACTTGGCATTTTTAGTGCCAACATTTCTATATGGAGCTGTGCAATTTGCTTGGCTGTAATTTTTATGAAGTAGGAATGTATTCAGGGGGATTGGAGTTATTGTGCTAGCTAGACAGGGACAGTGGTGGGTGGAAAGTGGGTTGGAAAATTCTTGTAAAACGTCAGAGGGTGAACGGTTGCCATTTTGGCATTGAATCAGTCCTTGTCTCCTTTCTCTCCCAGAGATATTATTCATCTCCTGCCAGAACTAATTGGATGAACAAAGCACAAGGTGACCAACAGTCCCAGTTTTTACAGGACAGTCCCAGTTTGGAAGTCTCTGTCCTGGAATCCTGAACATTGTCTTTGGGACACAGAAATGTCCCAGTTTAGACTGGTCAGTCTGAATGGTGACCTGGCTTCCAGGGCAGCCAGTCCCACTGCTCTCCCACCCTGAGCAGCTCTGGGGACTATTGATTTTTTGGGGATGTCATTGGGTATGGGGTAAGGTTGGATGCCTTCACCCTGGCAGGAGCCTTCCATGCTTTGCCACCAACATCAGTCAGTCCCTCTAGGACTTCTGTCATGGGGTGCTCTGCGTGACCCGCCTCACTTAGGCAAGAGCTTTCCAGACCTTACACCCATCTGCCTGGTGCACACTTACTGACTTCTGTCAGGGCCGACCCCTACAGGCCTCCCCTTTGACCTGGCCAAGAGACCTCCCCAGCAGCTGCCTCCCACGTCAGGGGACTCCACCACCTCATTGTCTCCTGCAGGCTGCCAAATCATGCCGGATTGCTCATGCCCTCAGACCGTCTCAGGGCAGCTTTCTTCTGATCCCATCTGCCCCCTCCAGCACTCTCCTCGGCCGCTGAGGGGTAGATCCGCTCTCAAGAAGGCTTCAGAGTCCCCCTGCTTTCCCATCCAGAGCAGCTCTGGGGACTTTGAGATCTTTCAAGGATGACATCAGTTATGTGGTGAAGTTGGATGCCTTCACCCCGGCAGGAGCTCTGCAGGCCCCTCCACCATCCGCCTTGGTGCTTTCTCAAGGACTTCCATCATGGGGAGCTCTGCCTGATCCCTTTCACCCAGGCAGGAGCTCTCCAGGCCCTGTTGATGTCCATCAGTTGCTCCCTTAAGGACTTCCATTGTGGGGAGCTCTGCATGACTCCCCTCACCCAGACCTGCCACTATCTGCCTCTCTACCCCTTCCAGACTTCCTTCCGTGAGGGGGCATGGTCCATACCCCCTCACCTAGGCAGGTGCTGTCCTGTCCCAGTCACTTTCCACCTTTCTCTCCCTTCCAGACTTCCATCGGGATGGACCCCCTCCTGGCTTAAAATTCTACAAAGGAGAGAGAGCTCTTTTCCAGGGTTACATATCTCCTGACTGCTGCCAAATCATGCAGTGTTGCATGTGCTCTTGGAATCTCTCAGGAGATCTTCCCCACCTCATGGAACACTTCTGGGCTGCGAAGCCTCATACAGTCCCTCATCCAGACTTCTGTGACACTGTTCTCTCCTTTGCCTTACACCCAGGCTTTCAAACTCACAGAAAAGATAGTCCTGGATCCCTCCATCTCTGTGCATTTTGCAGCACACCTCAGTATCTCTCCCCCATGGTGCCAGGCACCGACAAATGTGCATCACTTTGATCCTCCTGGCATGTGGCCTCTTGCGTCCTGGGTGGTGCCGTTCACAGAGTGGCATCCCCACAGTACCGGATGAAGGTTGGGGGGGCAACCTGCCAGCCCCAGTGCAAGATGAAATGGTGGTCCTATCTCCACTCCCATGGGGCGGGGGGGGGAGCTGGACAATGGGATTACAGACCTGGCTTCTTGGGGCAACCCTCAAGTGTCCCAGTTTAGGTCCTGTAACAAAATGGTCACCTTGATCTGGTAGCATTAATTTGCAGTGCAAGAAGTCTGGATAGAAAGACATGGGTCTGCAAATGGTTAAGCAGGAGGTGAGGGTAAACATTAATAGTATCACAGAAGCAGGAAAACAATTGATAAGAATGGTTTGGGCATGGTGTTTCTTGTATATAGATTGCTCAGTAAGGACACAGAAAGAAGAAATGGAAGTGGAGTAGCAATCTGTATGAGGGAAGGCATCAGATGTGATGTTAATATGAAGTCATGGAAGAGGAAGAACATCAAACCAATGACAGAGTTGGGAAGTGGACATGGTCAGCACCTAGGTTACATGCCGTGGTAGTTAATGTCAAGGGAATTGGTGCATAAACTTAATCCATCATCTCCCCACCATGTTACGTGAGAAGGGAGAAAGATTGGATTAAAGAATAAAGGAGTGCAGTGGAATGACAAAGATAATGCTCAGGCATCTAAATCTGTTGGGAGCAGACTGGGAGATTCCAAATTCCATGACAGAGTAGGAGTGGAAATGGGAGCTGACTGAAATGTTGGACAATAAATGCTTCAACCAATTAGTGCAGGACTGTATCAGGAAGTATGGAATTCTAAATGCTGTCCAAACCAAGCCAGAGGGATGAGATGATGGCAACCCTAGCTAACATTGATCACACCACTGTGCAATTTAGAGTTGGAAAGGGTAAAAATACAAAAATGATTATGTGGGATGTTAGGAAAGTCAGTTATGCTGAGCTGGGGGAAGGAGTAACTAAGCTTTAAGAGTAGGT
Organism: Protopterus annectens; assembly: GCF_019279795.1. Classification (NCBI taxonomy): domain Eukaryota; kingdom Metazoa; phylum Chordata; order Ceratodontiformes; family Protopteridae; genus Protopterus; species Protopterus annectens. The sequence continues at coordinate 439,431,432 of NC_056749.1, read as the reverse complement.
CAGGGATATGCAGTAAGCAGAGCCACTAGCAAGTGAGTAAGACAGAGCTGAAAAAGGCATTGTATTACACAGAGATGTGAGGCTAGAAATTAGAACAGCATACAAGGCCAAGAAGGGATAGAAAAGACAAGTTAGGGAGGTGGAAGTAGCTAGACCACAAGGAGGCCAACCAGAAGGGCAATAAAGGTGGTGAGGGCAACAAAGTTGAAAGGAACTTGGTAGAAGGGATCTGGATGCAGAATGAATGTATGGAGAGGAAGATCTTACCAAGGAGAACAAAGATGGGAGGGAGATCATTGAAGACTAGGAATCAAACAAAGGTACTGAATGAATGCATTGCTTGAATTTTCACAAAGAAAAGTAGGTGGAGGGTGTTACATTGGGATTGGGTGCAGAATGGGAAGAAGAGAACACACACTAGGATAGAGGTAAAGGAGTTTCACAGAGAACTGCCTGCACTTAACATTTTATATCCCCCTGTCTTAACAAGCACCCAATGGTTTATGTCCCTTAATCCTCAGATCTTTAGCAAGTATGCTGAAGCCCCTCTAACAAAGACCTTCAACAGATCACTGTCCCATGCAGAAGTACCTTAGAACTGGAGGACAAGAAATACAATACCTTTATATGAGTGAGGAAACAGTATTTAAATGGGGAGCTATAAGCCTGTTTGCCTAACAGCAGTGGCAGGGAAAGTCAGGGAGATAATCCCTAAGGGAAGGTTTGTAACATTCCGTAATGGCAGCTCTTCAAAGATAACAACCAAAATGGGTTCCAGAACAGAATGAGTCGTTAGTAAAACAAGATCCTGTTTCATGACTGGGTTACAGATGAATCTGAGAGGGCCTACTAGCAGACATGGTCTTCCTAGAAATCATCAATACCTTAGACTCAGTCCCATACAGACTACTTATAGAAAAACTGGAGACATTTCTCTAACACAAAGTATGGCAGAAAGGGGGAAGCACAGATAGCAGACCATAGAGAATAACTGTACAGAGTTGATTACTGACCCATGGAAGGGACTTGAAACAAGAGTGGTGAGGAGATCCTCAGAGGCATACAAAACAGCATGAAACAGGTAGAGGAAGAGTGTCAGGAAGTTAAGAACAGGGGAGATGTAGAATTTTAAGTTTTCACAGACATGATCTATCACATAGAGGGATAGAGCCCTGACGACAGCCCAGTAGGCCAGGGTTCAGTTAACAATCCAGGTACCGGAGAAGTCAGCCAGGGAAGGATAGGAATAAAGAGGCATTAACACCAATTTTTAACTAAGTAAGACCAGTGGATACACTGTCACTTTTCAGGGATGACCCTGGGAGCAATGTCTGGTTAAATAACTTGCTCAAGGTTACACAGCAGGCAAATGAGAGCTGAGGAAATCAAACCCTGCATAAGGGAACTACAGCTCACATGCTTAGCCCTTTGCATCAAAGGCAATGCTTGCTCCCTTCTCACAGTAGAATGCTTGGGGCATGCTACAGGATGCATTTTTGGGTCTGTATTAGATTATTGAAATCTTCTTTCATCGATGGCTTATTCATCGACCCCTATCCATCAAAATGAACTTCAGCAAACATTGAATTTTTTTCCAGGGTAAGTAACCAAATGGCCAGCAGCACAACTCTGTCCTTTTCCCCACTGTAGTGTGATGTTGGAGTTGGTATATATAGTTAAGGGGGATGTGGGGGACACAGCCCCCCACTTGGGTGGGTTTGATTTAGTGCGATTTGTGTTTCGGTGTCAGTGGGGTACTAGCCAATTGTTTACTTACCCTGTAAAAAACTTTGATGTTTGCTAAAGTTAGTTTCAATGTATAGGGGTCGAAGAAAGAAGATTTTGATGATCTAATATAGACCAGTGCATTTCCTGCGACTGCCTCATTTGTGGAAACCAAAGACCTAGCACAGAGCCATCCTTTCAAAGGGAAGGTGGATTTCCGAAGGGGTTTCAGCCCTTGTGGAAGGGAGTGATGATGCTACCTCATCTATGGAAGTTACACTGCATGTAGGAATTATGTTAGGCTACATAAAATCCCCTAATGGCTGCTTGAGGGACAACTACACTGCACTCATCTCTTGCCTCACTGGAAATGAATGGGCAAGAATCAAGGCAGCTGGAAAGACCTTTGGAATGTGTGGAATCCCAAAAAAGAATGTTAAATGCACTTAAGAAGTAGATGAGACAGGCATATTTATTATTTCTGCCATCAGCCTAATGTAATGTAATATAGTGTAACGCATTCTGACAGCAAGTCATTTTGATGACTGGAATGGATTTATGATGATTAATGTGCAGTGAAGTGACTTGCACTCCTGACCCATCTGAAATACTTTCTTTGGTAAGGGCTGCTTATCTAACAATTAAAGACTTTCTCCGACATAGCTGAAAAGAATAGCATAAAATTATTATAATGGTGGTGTTTGCTTAGCTTTGTGATCATTTAAAAGAGCTATCCTGAATACACTGACTTCTCCTGTCCATTCAAGTTCAGTGACCAGTCTGCTTAAAAAATAGTGGCTTATTTTATGCAGAATATGAGAATGCAGCAGTGAGAACACAGCTCATTAACATTCATGTGTCATTAAAAGCCATGTTTACTATGTTCCCTGAACAGTAGTTGCTGATTTTTTATCCTCTGGATATAAGAACATGCCAGGTCATTTTAAACTACAGACGAAACAATGACAGTACAGGATACCACTATCTCATAAATGTCCAAGAATTCAGGCTGCTCTAATATTATTAGACTTATCACTGAAATTTCCCATAGAAAGACAGTACTCATTTGGAGAGATTGTAGCAGCATCAGCACCTCAGCACAAGCATATTTAAATAACCTCCATTACAGCTTACCTCATACAAATTACAGAAGGAGGCAATTCTGGACAGATTTCATTGTGCCAAAGAGAACACATCACAAAAATAAAGACTGAAGCAATCTAGATCTCCTAAATTTTAAATATACCTTGATATAGGAATGTGGGGCTTTTCTGACACAGCATTAAAAAGCTCTAAAGAACTAGAGAAATTTAACCTGGAAAAGATGTATATCAGTGGATGCTTAAAAAATTATAGACCATATAAACCTCAGATCAATGTTGAGAAGCATGTCCTTTTTTAATATTAAGGCATTTCCATTCCATCTAAGTTTCTGGAATGCACTAGAGACCAAAATATGCTGGTCAAAAGAATCAAAGAGCTTCTGAATATCAGGTTGTTTGAAACAACTAAACTGATGCAACATTGTGAGAGACTGACTCCCAGTAAATTCTAGTAAGGTTCTTTTTTCATTGTACAATGTTGTCTTGCCCATTTACAGCTTAGACACTGGGGGTGTATGAAAAGTGATATGGCAGCGAGGCAGTCTTGTGAAGGTTAAGCACAGTGGTGCTGCAGTTAGTGTTGTCGCCTCACAGTAAGAGGTTCTTTGTTTGGATTCTCTGCTGGGTGCCTTCTGCATGGAGTCTGTATGTCCTCCCTGCATTCACGTGGGTTTCCTTCAGGTGCTCCGGTTTCCTCCCACATTCCAAAGACATGCATAAGGAGCATTTCTCCCAGGGCCTCCGCTGAAAATGGGCTCTGCCCAGTCGGACTTTCCCAGTAAACAAATGTTAAATAATAAAAATTATGAACATTTGACCAAGTCACATGTTTACTGAGTAAAGAAGCTCCTTTCTTTTAGTCGCAGTGCCATAATTATAAAACGGGTACAACAGGAACTGCCTCTGAGTGAGGAGGAACATTGCTTGATGAAAAAAAATGAGTCAATATTTTTATTATTTCCAGTTGTTTCTTTAAATATGGCATTTGAACAACTGCATCACAGCAGTTACTAATACTATCTCACACAGTTTGGTCCTTAATTTCAAGTCTCAGCTGTGGCACCTCTGTGCAGAGTCTGCATATTCTTCCTCTGTCCTAACTGTATGAGAGTCTATTGAATGCTATACTTTCCTCCCACATCCCAGAGATTCCATTCCTCCAAACTGTGTGTAGGCATGAATGATTTGTGTGTGCGTGTGTGTCTGATGGGTTGGTGCTCCATTCAGTAATTGTCCATTTGTTTTGTGATAAATGAGTACTGGGACAGATTCCACCTCCCATGGAACCTTGGATTGAAATAAGCAGGTAATAGCAGAATGAAGAAATGAACAAATGAATCTGAACAACAGGTTATGGCAAACCTGTCCTTGAGCCCCTCTAATATTTTTTTCACATCTATAAAGATAGCTATATTGTTGTCTTGCTGCTTTAAGACACATCTCAAGACCTAAACATCCCATGGTATTACATCTCCCATAGAAAACTCTGTTTTAGCAAGGGTAATTGTAGGAGTTATGGAGGTGGAACCCAAGGATTACCTTGCATTCAAAGGATTCTTGAATTTTTTGCAGACTACTTACAAGGAACCAAATGAATTACTTTTGTCTTGTTCCTCTTTGCCCTTCTTGTAGCATTTGACAGAGTGGACATGGACCATGAGATTCTACTCAGCTTTCTGCTGTCAGCTCAGTACAGCCTTCATTTGCTTTAGATGATACTTCAATGATTACTTCCAAGTTACCTCCTCAGCTTGCTTGCCATATTAGTTGAGATACCAGAAAGGTCAGCATTACCTATACTTCTGTAAATCATGTTAATGTTGTTTCCTGGGAGATTGTAAAACAATGTTCGACTGGTATGGCTTTCTGAGACCCTAAGCAGCATGTCTGTACACTAGCAGAAACTTAGTCCCTCCCATTCAGGTCAAACTGCTGGTATTACTATCTACACTCCAAAGATTCTTTGTTCCTTTAATATCTCCATAGCTATTTCCAGGAAACTGTTTGCCAGTTCCTGATGAATAAGCATGAAATCAGCATGTGATCCAAGATGCTCAGCTGATCTTTAAGGGACAAGAATTTGCAGTTGGTAAAGCTGCCTTCTTTTCTTTTCAGAAACATTTCCCAAGGTAAGCATCCAGTTCCACTGTATGATCTGCTTGGTTTACTATCAAAACTTGGCAACTGCATCATTCGACCGTCATGTGGTCGGCCTGCAGTTTCTAAGTCAGCAGAATGTTGACTGAAAAATCGATTGACTACATTACAACAAACGGGTAGTGTAGGTCAATAATTTGGGTTCGACATTGTGCAGGGAGATCGTGCTTCAATGAGAAACAGGGAATTAGCCCGTTTCCTCACTGTAGTGCGATCTTGGAGTTGGTACATTTAATGTGTAGGGGGTGTAACCCTCCCCCTGCAAAATAGTAGAATTAACATACCGTTGACTGTAGAGTTCAGCAGTACGTTAATGTGCATAGCAGGAGGTGAGTGATGTCACCTCCTGCTATGTCGAATACATCGAGCCACGGTGGTCGATATATTAATTTTTGCTATGGTTTACGGAATTTCGAATTCAGCATTTCACGTCGACATTTTAAATGATCAACCGAAACTGATTTGAAATTTCAATAGTAAACCAATTGCTTGAAGTGGTATATAGCTTTCCATCCTGTAGACTGCATTAATGAAACACATCAGCTGCCAGAGGTAAAAATGCTGACTACAACTTGTACAGAATAGCACCTATGATATTAACCAGAACTGCTAAGTTTGGAAATAATACTACTGTATTATAATGGCTTTGTACTTACTGTGGGATCAGTTACATAACATTGCTGTTCAGCTACTTAGCCTTGTATGATCAGTGACCTAGCTACCAGAAATGTTTGTTTCACTCAAGCCACTTTATTTTTTGTCTTTATTTGGCCAAAAGAATCATTATTTTTCCACACTGAAACAATAATCTTGTGCTGTTAGCTGTCCTATTGTTTTGTTTTTTTGGAGGTGGGGTGCTTTTTCTTTGTGAAATTCCCTACATTACTGGATCACACTGGCTGCTAAACAATTGCGGGCATTAAAGAACCAGCTTAAATCTTATGTTCGTCATACATTTTTCAGGAATCCTGACCTTAATCCATCCAATTCATGTTTGTCCTTAATATATGGCACTTATGTTTTTTTTTTCTTTTCTATTTTTGTTTTGTTTTGCTTGTTTTATCTTTAATTTGGTTTTAATTTAATAAAATCCCCATATTATTAACTGACTTTATAAAGCAATGCACTTTAAATACTGCAATGTCATACCAAATAACATTTGAAATAAGCACAGTTGTATTGGTTGGGAACTGAACATTAAATGAAGACCAAAGTCTGAAAACAAATCAGGGCCAGGTGTTATCAAACCTATGTCATTTTGGCCATGTCAAGTAGTGAAACAAGCACAGCCAGCAATTATAAAACAGTCAAAAATAACAACTGCAGCAAAAGTACTGGCATCTGAAGTAATATGTTAAAGATGCCGGTGATATTTCAGTGTTGGTCTTAAAGAATACAGACTTTTGATTAAAGATAACATATTTACCTGGAGAGACACAAAAGGAGTGTCTTGAACTTGTAGTGAAATCTGTTCTCCATCCAAGTTGAATTTTCTTGAATACAAGGCTCCTGTTATAAAACACACATATTAGTACCTAATAAATATCAAAGATATTTAAATACATTTAAACAAAAGATTAATTCCACTATTCTTTATTCTTGGCCACGTCAGCACTCTAGGATAGTTTTCTTTTGAGCTAATGAGAAGATTTTCTACATATTTTATAGTCAGTAATACCAGTACCAGTAGAACCATACACAATTACTGTTTTATTCTTCTTGATGCTTATTAAATGCATTGTGATGCAAGACCTGTTCTTCTGTTAACTTTTTCTGTAGATTAAATTAATGTTTATAAAGACTCCTTGGTGTTTTCTAGTGTTTCCCCCTGACTTTGGAAGTCTTAAGTACAGCCCCTGTACATCACAAACCCTTACAGTCCATTAATAATGCCAGACAGTATACTTCCTTTCTGCTTTTTGTTCAGTAAATGCATCTGGATGCAAGACCTATTGCTCTGTTAGCTTTTTAAGTGGCTTGTAGTAATAAACCCTGGTGACTAGTGTCCCTCCCATATTTCATGCTGCTATTACCTTTCCAGTGATTAAAATGAAGAAATGTTTCACTTGTATCTAGCGCCCCTCCATTACATTGACTGCTTTTTAGTCTAGAGGGAGTTAGAAAGTATGGCAGCCCCCACCATCACATTCTCTTCCTAGCATCAGCACATATGCATATACACTCTTTGTTCATCGTATACTATCCTATCCAATTGGCACTCACAGCCATTCACCTACACACACACACACACACACACACACACACACACACACACACACACACACACAGACACACACACACACACACACACACACATACACCCTACTGTGATCACCCAGCCAAAGACACACACAGACACACACTCATGTGACACCAATCATGCTGCTACATACCCTCACACATGCAGTCACACACATAGGAGAATACTAGGCTAACAACCCTAAGGGGTCTTTTTAACCCTAGCCATGCTTCCCAGAAGTACTGGATAGCTTTTAGTACCTCAGGTTTACCTGGGGGTTTATATAACATGGGCAGCATCTTCAAGCTTCCTTCCTCTAACAGAGACACAGATGCTAGATGAGAGGTAAATTTATGATTCCCGTCCACTGATCCAATCTGTGCTTGAATAAGTTCAGGGAAGAACTCTGTAGAAGTATAGTAGTGTGTGCGTGTGTGTGTGTGTGTGTGTGTGTGTGTGTGTGTGTGTGTGTGTGTGTGTGTGTGTGTGTGTGTGACCGTGCATTTATTTAGATTTGTGAATGTGTTTGTAGAAATGAATGTGGGGATGCTTGTGCTAAGATAAGACATTGATTGTCAGCAATGATTACAGCAAAGGCAGCAGAAAAGGACCAAGCAATTCAGGGACATGCAAATTACATGATAATGAGGTCTTTCCTCACTGCAACTAATGTGTCTCTGAATCACTAGTTGCTGTAATTGTGCTAACAGATCCTCTTAGCCTTACCTCTCGTACCTGGGCCTGTCCTCAGAACAGCTTGTATCAAGCTTATAAATAGCTTTGTGAAAGTGAAGAATAGTGAATTTACCATCACAGTGGAAGACAAATATCATACCCGTTACTCTGTATGTACTTCCCAGAACTCTGGGCATATTGAATTTAAAATGTAAATCATTTCAGACTATAGTCCCAAGATCTTGCAGTTCAGATTTTACTGTGAAAATGGTTGGTGGTAAATTACATTGAATTATGCTATAGTTAAAGTGCGAGAGGTTGACTACAGCATAACTCACTGCATTTTACTTGCTTTGCAATTATGGGGTTAGTATATATAACTTCCAGGGATATGGGGACAAAGTCCTGCCATGTAAAAACTTTATTAAACCATTGTACAGAGTAGGTATTTTTTTAATAAGGTTTGCTTTTATTAGTGCTAGCAGCATATGCAGAGATGGGTGCAGATTAGTATAGTGTAGTGGCTGAGTTGCAGAGAGCGATGGCCATTATGTTTTAATAGCTGCTTTTTGGGATCTAAGTTTAGGTTGTGAAGTTTGCTGGAAATATAATTGTGCAGGTAATATGCAGAAGTTTATTTATTTATTGTGCTCAAGAGGTATTTCTGAATAGTTATGTATGATTACAAATTATTTACTTATTCATTTATTTGAAATTTGTTTACTGGGATATTTCAATTGGGCAGAGGCCCATTTTCAGTAGAGTCCCGGGGTGAAAAGCTCCAACAGATACAAGTAACAAAAGGCATAGGTTGTATATAGGCATAGGTTGTACCCAAAAATGCATACATAAAGGAGCATAAGTAGTACATAAAAATAGTAGAAAAAATGTTATACATATATAATCATGAATTTATATAGATGTGACTACATCAATACTTCTAGTATGCAAAAAACTGTACATGGTGTAGATTAGGAGTTTGGGTACAATGAAGTAATTAGGGTGGCAGTGAAAAAGATTGGACCGAGATCTTGACAGTGGCAGTAAGGTGAAATTTGTGATGAGTTTATAGGTGAAATAAGATAGACATATATCAAGCAGACAGAAAACATCTACAGAGGAAGATAGACAAGTAAGAGTAAAAACAATACAGCTGCATATCAGCCAGGAGTTAGACAAAAGGGAATAATAGTCAGCCAGGAGTTAAGCAAGAGCAGAGCCAAGAATTAAATAGCTGGGACTTCGGAAGTATTTTGAACTGTGAGTGGTTGGCAGTGTTTCAGATGTGCTGGGGGGCTGAGTTCCAAGTCATGGAGATTCAATTAGAGTAGAGAGCATCTCCAAAGTGATTGTTAGCTTTTGTGACCTGTAATAGAAGTTTGTCAGAAGATCTCAAGTGTCTTCTGTTAGATTCAGGCTGAAGTAGATTATGCAGCGCTGGACACTTGTCAGGCTGGTATATTATGCCATGGGCCATTGTAAGTTTGGTGAAAGTTAGGAAATTAGGTAACTCAAGCCAGTTTAGTTGGCATAAGGCAGTGCAGTGATAGGATCTATATGGTGAGTTGATAGCAAATCTGGCAGTCTCATTGTAGCAAGCGTCTGGTTTTATTAAATCTGGTTTCTTCAGACTGTTGAAGATAGGAGAGCCATAAAGAAGAGTAGAGAGCAATAGATTGTCTTGTGCATTCGGTGAGGTAAGGTTTAATTCTGTAAAATAAACCTAGTTTAATATGGGCTTTTTTACGGTAAGAGACAAGTGTTTGTCAAATCTTGTGTCATTATCAACAGTAATCCCAAGTAGCTTAGTGTGTGATACAGGTTCAATCTTGGAAATGTTAGAAGTATATATCTGAAAAGGGGAATGCAGATCTAAAGTTTTGTTACTTGCAAAAATCATTAGTTTAGTTTTGTTGGGATTCAGAATTAACTGAGACAGACAGCCAATAGTCTACTGCTGTGAAGGAAAGTTAGGTTATTTCTAGGAGTTTAGAGAGTGAGGGGGCAGTAGAGATGAGCATGGAATAATTTGCCTACTGTAAAATTGTAGCTAGGTGAGTGACAGTGTGGAACTTGTTGATGAAAATGCTAAATAGGAGTGCAAGATAGAACCTTGTGGAACACCTAGTGGAACAGGTAACAGAGAGGATAAATCAGATTGCTATCTTACAGCTTGTTGTCTGCCAGATAGGTAAATATGGAACCATGTGAGGGATGTATAGCTTAAATTAAGGAATGAAAGTTCATTAAGAAGCTTGGTAGGAGCCAGTATTGAATGCTTTGGACCTTTCTAGAAATATGGAGGAGACTAGATAATTATTATTTCTGTATTGGTTGATGGTATTTGTGAAGGTTAGGAGAGCTGTAGTGATATTGTGGTGGGGTCAAAAGCCATGTTGGGAATTAGTTAGAAGGTTATTTGATAGCAAATAGTTCAGGAATTGTGAATGGATGCATTTTTTTAAGATTTTTGATGATAGAGATAAGACTGCTATTGGTCTAAAATTAGAAAGTTTTGTACATGTCCCGCCTTTATGAAGTGGTGTGATATAAGCTGTTTTCCAGATTTTGAGAACATACTCTTCAATTATGGAGCAATTGATCAAAATGAAGACTGGACAGGAGATAGTGTCGGCAGCTATCTTGAGGTATTCAGAAGGTCAGTTATCAGCAGCAACAGAAGTAGGTCTTAGTTTGTTGAGTAATCTCTTTATGGTGCTGGTTTGCACAGGTTTGAAGGAGAAGGCAATGGATGGGTCTTTTATAGTTTTAGGAATGGTTAGAGGTGTTGTTAGTGTAGGTCAAAGTTAATATGGCGCTAGTGAAATATGTATTACGTTGAGTGGCTATAATGTCTGCATTGCTTGTAGTGGTAGGTGTTGGGGTTATGGATTGACCTGGCTTTAGTAGTTAATTTATGGTATCCCAAAATCTTTTGGGGTTGTTTTTATATTTGTGTTGTGTTGCAATGTAATACAATTTTTTGTAATTTTTAACCTGTTTCTTGGCTTTATTTCTTAGTTGCCAATAATTATCTAGAATGGTCTGATTTTGTTGGTCTGGTAGTGTGCCCAAGCTTTATCTCTGGTTTTAAGTAACAGCTTAGTTTCCTTAGTTAGCCAGGGAATATAGTTTGTCTTAATTCTAATGTTCCTAGGTGGTGCTTGACTGTTGAGTATGTCCAAAAATGTATTATTAAAGTACAACACGGCATTATCTAGTGCAAGTGATATTAGTGGGGTCCAGTCCCATTGCTGTAAGGTTGATATAAATGTTTGATGTGAGATTTTTTTTTTCTGTTATATGTTTGTCTATATTTAGTATTTTTGGGGAGGGTAGATATTGTCTGACGAGGTAGGTGGGTAGATAGTCACTAACAGTATCTGGTAGGCAACCTGACTGGAAGGCAAGAGTAGGCTTATTGGTTAATATTCAGTCTACTAGTGACTGTCTTTTAGTTTTTTTTTGTCAATTCTAGTTGGCAATTGAATTAATTTTGAGAATTCATATAAGTTTATGAAATTTTAGGCTGTCTGAGGTGCTGGAAAGCCAGTCTGTATTGAAATCACCCATTACAATAGTTTCTTGAGAGAAAGTTAAAGATGACCGGTGGAGGAAGTCTTCAATTAAAGTGGGGCTGTTACCAGGAGGGATGTAGACTGCTATAATAGTTATGGATTTCTGGGAGTTTATTTCAGTTCTTGTAATAGTATTTTAACATTACTGAGATTAGGAGAGTTAGGTTCTAGACGCTGACGTTTGAGTGTGTTTTTGTAAATAATAGCTAGACCTCCACAGCGTTTGCTTAATCTGTCCAATCTATGGATGCTGTAGCCTTGAGTTACAATTTCATTGTCCCTTATCTTAGGCTTTAGCCAGGTTTCAGTTACTATATCAGGGGAGTAGAGTGAGAGAGATGCATGAAACTGATGTGTTTTGTTCAATATGCTCCTGAGATTCATGTTTAAAAGTAAGAGGTCTGATTTTCTATGGGTAGGGTTAGTAGTAATGTGAACATGTGAAAGGGTTGGTGAGTTTAAGTGTAATGGATTAGTTCTGAGGCCTGGATTTGGGTGGATGTCACCGCTAAGTCTGAGGTTTAATCTAACCTGCATTACTTGGATTGGGTGTCTGAATGTAAGTTTAGTAAATTTATGGAGTAAAGGAATGGTGTATTGATGTGTATATCTATATGTAAAAAATGCTATTTTAGTGGTGTTAAAAAGGTTTGGTGCTACATGAAAGTGTATAACTTTAGCATGGAGTGGTGAGGGATTAGAGTTTGTAGGGGAGGAGTAGAGTAAGAATAGGTGGTATTGGTAAGGGGTTTAGGACTATTCACTGAAAGCACATTTAACTGCAAGTCAAATGACTGTGCACAAATCACTGAAAGTGCAATTCACTGAAAACACATTTCACTGAAAGTTATATATGGCCTTTTCCCCACTGTAGTGTGACCCTGGAGTTAGTATATATAGTAAGGGGGGCATTGGGGGGTGTGGAGGGCATAGCCCCCCACACAGTTTGGGTATATATATTATGTTCAGAAAAGGGTAATTTACTGGAATTGCAAGTATCCATGTATATAGTTCAAAATATTTAAAATAGGTGGGGGGCTACGCCCCCACACCCCCCTTACTATATAAACTAACTCCAGAGTCGCACTACAGTGGGGGAAATAGTCATATATAACTTTCAGTGAAATGTGTTTCAGTGAATTGTGCACAGTTAAATGTGTTTCAGTGAAATGTGCTTTCAGTAAATAGTCCTAGACCCATTGGTAAGATGTAACAATAGAGGTCAGGATAAAAAGACTCGAGAGAAATGTTGAAGAGAAACATTTTAAATAATGGAATGATTTCTGTTTTGGGCTGTTTGTAAAATAAAAATCAGAAAGCCCCCCCCCCCCCGAGAATTCACAGTGATTGTAGACTGCAAATAAAGACAACCTATTCACTGTCAGTACCTGTGGTTGCACACTGGTGAAGCATAATAACCTGTTATGGAAACAGTGTTGCTACGGTGTAATTTCAGTATATTGCATCCAAGCAAAACTGAAAAGCTAAAAATGTTCCAGCATATAGAGACACACGCACACACACACACACACACACAACAGACACACACACATATATATATATATACATATATGTGTGTGTGTGTGTGTGTGTATATATATATATATATATATATATATATATATATATATATATAAACTATATATATATATATATATATATATATATATATATATATATATATATATATGTATGTATATAAAAGTATAATGCCAACAGCTTTCCAGGGCTTAACAAATATTGCTCTATTGATTAAGATGAAATAAATATTTTTAGTATCTAATATAATCAATATGAAATATATTTAAACTGTATTAATATGTTAGAAGTAACATATTTTAGTTTAATTATATATGTTCTTGTTGGTATGTTTTTACAGATGTTAAGTAAGTTATTGGTTTAAAGTTTTTATAAAAGGTTGGTTTCTTTAAATATTTTTAAATAGTTAATTGAACTTTGTGATGTAATTGATGTAATATGCTATTTAAGACGTAATTTGGAGGGATTTTTTTGTCTGATGAAGTGCAGTCAATTGGGCTGTACGAAAGCACTTACAATAAATTGGTGGTGTTTTTACGATTTGTGGCATCCTTTTCCTATATTCATCAGTTGGTTTCTTTTCTTCAAGTGTGTCTGGTTTGTTTGTCAGGATGGCCACCAGCATTATATCACCACCTGGATTCCTTTTTTCACAAGTAGCAGATACAGCAAGATTGGGGGCTTCTACATCAGAAGCGAATGCTGTTGGAGCCTTAACTTTACTTATTCAGGAGCTCACCAATCATGTGGATGATTTAGCGAGGAGAATTCTGACTACTCCATCCACTGTATCTATACCAACAAGTGCTATGAATTCTAGTGGCCATACCACGAACTCTACTTATGCTTCTACTCTGTCTAATAATACGAACAGCAATGACTTGAATCAAGTTAATAATCAAGGTAACACTATTGCCAATAATACTGTTCCTTTGGCAGATAATTCTAATTTGGGTCTAGCACATAGAATTAAATCTTCTGTGCAGATTACATCTTTATCAGATTTTATGTCTACCTCTCTGAATTTTGATCCATTTAACTCTCAAAACAACAGTAGACATGTGAACACAACGAATGGTGTTAGCAACTTGGTCAATAATTTAAAAGAATTTGATCACAAGTTGCTTAAATATAAAAAACTGCAGTTAGAAATTCTTTATTTTCGTGAATGCTTAAAACTTGACATTATACCCAAAGGCTTAGACAATGGCAATACCCTGTTGGTTTAATTAAATATTCTGCCTTTCACCTTGAGCTTTTAGCCTTTTTCAACAAGCAAGGTTGTGCATTTCTTGAGTTACTCATTAAGAATTATACTGAGCAAAAGGGAGATCTCAAAATACAACTTGAGATTCTTGAACGCACTATTAAAGCTGATCCCGATTTTCCAAGATACAAATGCGATTTTAAACACATTTTATTAGCATTGATTCACTAAGTAAAAAGATTATAGAAGCAAAAATGCGCAAGATTAATCGGGATAAAATAGATTATCAACAACGCTGTGCTTATCCTGATCCACCCATGGTTAAATCCTTCACCACCCCGCCTAGAATGGTAGAATCTGCTGAAATCCTAGAAGAGGAAGGAAGTGACTCTGACATCATAGCGAATTCTGCAGGGGTAGAAGTTAGAAGGAGCGAAAGGATAAGAAATAATCAAGAAGTACGCCAACAAGCAAGCTTTCATAATAATGGTAATAATAACTACCAAAATGTTTATCGACAAAGTTTTCACAATGGGCCCAACAACAGGAACAACATAGGGAACCAAACAACGAAATTGCACCAACAGAGGAAGAAATACAACAAACGCAAGAGATAGTTGTGGACATAGTCTCAGAAGGTTGTGAAATTCGATCAAGTCAACAAGGTGACTTTAAAATTTATAATTTCTGTACCATGTACATTCCACAAGAAATGACTGAATTTTTTGCGAAAGGACTTAATTTTGTGCCTTCTGCTTGCTTTAATCTTGCCAAAACGTGTGATTTAAAGCTGTTTATTAGGAAGCTTAATTTAATACTTTTGCTAGGCAACAATTCGAATGTAACTGATCCCTATAGAATTCTTAGTACTTTCAATCCCCCACTGCATCCTACTTTAGCTGTATATGAAACAGTATGTGAAACACAGATCAGGCTCATGGCAAATGAACAACACAAAGTGAAGTGTGTTAGTAATATTTCTGAAAATGAAAAAGAATTTTTAAAACAAGAGATAACCGTGTTCGTGTAATGAAGCCAGATAAAGGCGATGAGGTAATATTTATGAATGAAATTGATTATATCAATAGGTTGAATTCTATTTTGTATACCACTAACTATGAGAAGGTTTCTATTAATCAATTTAATCAGGCTTATCAGCATGTCAAGCGTGTTTTAAGTGATTTGTTTATTGAGAATTCTATTTCACTCGACATTTATCACTTTTTAACAATGTCAGCACCATTAACTCCAGTTATGTTTGGCATGCCTAAACTACAGAAAAACTTAATTAATCCACCATTCCGTCCTGTTATCGACGGACAGAAGTCAGTAACATATGCTTGTGCGAAATGGGTGGATAATAAGTTAAAACTACTGCTGGCTAGTGAATACCAAATCTACAAGGACTCTTGGAGTTTCTTGGCATGTATTAACACTTCAGAATTTTGTGAGCATGCTAACTTCCTTACCATAGACATCAAAGACCTTTATACGGTTATACCACAAACTATAGGGTTAGAATGGATAAGGGAGTTTACAAGAATAAAAGGTCTGGATGATATAACTATCAGTGTGTTAGTAACTCTATTAGAACTAGTGTTAAATAATAATTATTTTCTTTTCAACAAAGAAATTTACCTTCAAAAATCAGGTATAGCTATGGGGTCACATTCCGGAGATAGTTTTGCCAATGCAGTAATGGATTACTGAGAAAGATGTTTTTTGTTTATTGAGAAGATTACCTGGTATACGAGATACCAGGATGATATGTTTTTTATTTTCAAAGGTAAACTTGATGAAGCCCGACAATTTGTTGAAACAAGTCATTCACATTGTTTTTAGATTTCACTTTTGAATTTAATATAGAATGTATCAATTTTTTGGATATTCTCCTTGTTAAAGATAGGAATTATAATAGGTATTCAGCAAAGATTTTATTTATTTATTTATTTTATTTATTTTTATTTAACATTTGTTGACCGGGAAAGTCCGACTAGGTTCCACAGATCCTGTTTTCAGCGGAGGCCCGGGGAGAAATGCTCCAGAAGCATGTTTTTAGAATATATAAGATATATAGAAAGCCTACCTATTCTAATTCTTTCTTACATTTTTTAAGTAATCATCCCTTGCATCAAAAGAAGGCCGTTACTAATGATCAGTTAGTGAGGGCTTCTAGAATGATTTCTTCTGATGTTGATTTTGAAGTGGAATGTGACAATTTGCAACAGATGTTTCTTAATAGAGCATACCCACAACATTATATTGAAAAGTTTCGAATTGAAGTTAGATGCAAAAGAAATATAGGTTATTTTAAATCTATTTTATTTAAAGGTCATATTACAGAGTGTGACAATAGAATTTTTTTGAACACAAACATGCAAGCACATGATGTGGAAGTAACCCAGATTCCATTTGTTACTAGTTTCTATACAGAATATTCTAATGAAACTAGTATGATTTGTAGTATTATAAAAATAACTGGATTTTCATTACACATGACTACCCTATTATTAATAAATTAGGTAATAAGCCATTAATAACATATAGAAGAGGGCCTAATTTAAAATGCCTTTTAGAAATGCCTTTAAAGTTGAACAACAAAGTTAATGGAATGTTCAGATGTGGACATTGCCATTATTGTAAACACATACTAATAGGCAATTATTTTAGCATCAAGGACACTTTGTACAAGGCTATAGGTAAATACAATTGTGAATCCAATGGTGTAATATACCTTGCTTCATGTCAATTTTGTCCAGGGTTCTATATAGGGAAAATGGAGAGAAAGTTGAAAAACAGAATTTATGAACATTTTTACAATATTGGTAAGAGTAATTTAAATAATGTTTTAGCAAAACATATTAATGATAATCCACCACATGTTTTTAAATTTGTTATTATAGAACAAGTGAAGAAGAATGTTCGGGGTGGACCATGGCATCTAAAATTACAGGAAAGGGAATTGTTATGGCAACTTCGTACTAATGCCAACACCTTTCCAGGGCTTAACGAATATTGCTCTATTAAATGTTTATTAAAATTAAAAGCCCTGGAAAGATGAAATAAGTATTTTTAGTATCTAATATAATCAGTATGAAATATGTTTAAATTTTATTAATATGTTAGAAGTAACATATTTTAGTTTAATTATATATGTTCTTGTTGGTACGTTTTTACAGATGTTAAGTAAGTTATTGGTTTAAAGTTTTTATAAAAGGTTGGTTTCTTTAAATATTTGTAAATAGTTAATTGAACATTGTGATGTAATATGCTATTGAAGAAGTAATTTGGAGTGATTTTTTTTGTCTGAGGAAGTGCAGTAAATTGGGCTGTATGAAAGCGCTTACAATAAATTGGTGGTGTTTTTACGATTTGTGACATCCTTCTCCTATATTCATCAGTTGGTTTCTTTTCTTCAAGTATATATAAAACTATATATATATATATATAACTATATATATATATATATATATATATAAAACTATATATCTATACATCTATATCTGTATATATATATATATATAGAGAGAGAGAGAGAGAGATATATAGATATACATACATACATACATATGTACACACACACACACACACACAAAATGACTGTTGGTAAGTGCAGCTAAAGATGCGATAGCTAATTTAATGTCCACAATACATTAAAGTAGATGGTTGCTAGCCTTATAAAAAGTCTAACAATACTGTCCTGGATATTTAAAATTCAGTCAGATTTATCAAGAGCCTTTAACTCCTAAATTGTTTTTGTCATCATTTACAAAATGAACTGCACCTTTTCTGTAGCCATTTTGTACTTGAAACTTAGCAAGTTTTCCATTTTTATCCTTAAGTTTGGTTTCATTTTCTTTTTTGTTTGTTTTTTCATTTTATATTTTATAGAGCACTTAGATACTTAGACAGTAGATGTGAACAGTGTGTTATAAGCGGGAGGCACCCAAAGGGCAAAAATAAACTTTTCACCTCCTGTTTGTCAAAAGGTTTTAAGTTCAGGCTTTCACCAACCTCACAGATTAGAGAGCTGGCCATCACTACTCAATGATCAGAGGCTTTCTGTCATGAAAAAAGGCCATGCTAGTTAATAAGGCAGTAACATCACAGAATGGGGCTGACAGCATCATTCGAATGTTAAGAAACAACTGCCATTAGCCAACTGTCAAACAGTTTATGTTTATAAGCATGGTCTTTTTTCATGACAGAAAGCCTCTAATCACTGAGTAGTGATTGCCTGCTCTCTAATTTCTGAGGTTAGTGATAGCGCAGTGGTGCACAGGTAGTGTTACTGCTTCACAGCAAGAGGTTTTCTGGTTCAATTCTCAGCTGGGGTGCCTTTTGTGCAGAATCTGGATGTCCTCCCTGCATTTGTGTGGGTTTCCTCCAGGTGCTCCGGTTTCCTCCCATGTTACAAAGACCTGCGTCTGGAGCATTTCTCCCCAGCCCTCCACTGAAAATTGTCTCATTCCAAGTCAGACTTTCCTGGTTAACAAATGTAAAATAAAATAAATAAAAAATGTTTATGTTTAAGCAATTAAAATAAACGAAACACCTCAAGTAGTGTAAAAATCCATGCAAAGCCTCAAAGGAAAAACTCCCCTGTCAACTCCTATGTCAACAAGTCCCTGGCAGCAAAATAAATCCAGACCATAAAATTAAAAGCTCCTTCTAGTATGGACTACAGAGTTCAGTGCTGGAGCCACTGCTGAATTTAGTTCCAAAAACACTCCCGTAATAGTGTTGTATTGTTTTCAACTGCAATCACTGTTTTTTATATGTTTTTGCTGTTCAGTGTATTTGATCATTGATGAAATTGTTTAATCTATTTTACTTTCAGTCAATTTTGTCACAATTATTAGTCATATCTGTGTGTGTGTGTGTGTGTGTGTGTGTGTGTGTGTGTGTGTGTGTGTGTGTGTGTGTGTGTGTGTGTTTTCAACACACTCACAAACAAACATGGAATATATGAGCTGCAAAAAACTATGGAGGTCATGACATGGTCTTGTATTTTGTACAACTATATGATGCTGAAATGTTCTTTCTTTATATGCACGCATGCATGACAGCTGCCACTTTTCAGATTTCAAGCTAAAGTGCATTTTTCTGTACAAAAAAAGAAGTTTTGGTCCTGCTTTGCAGAAATCTTTAGTGCAATGTATGAAAATATTTATCTGTATTCATAAGGTAGGTTTCTTAAATCTGCTTTCCTGAAGGCCTGGACTAAAACTTATTAAAATGACAGATACATACAGTGCCATGTCTTCTTCTTCTCCTTTCGGTTTTTCTCAGTTAGGGGTTGCCACAGTGGATCACCTGGCTGCACATGATTGGCAGTGGAGTTTTATGGTGTTGAGTTGCCAGCCCGGCACCCAACCTTCCACAGAAAGCACACATGCACTCATGCCTAGGACCAATTTAGAGTGTCTAATCCACCTACAGCATGTCTTTGGGATGTGAAAGGAAACCGTAGCACCCTGAGGAAACCCATGCGACCACAGGGAGGACATGCAGACTCCGCACAGAAGGCACCCCAGCCGAGGATTGAACCATAGAACCTCTTGCTGTGAGGTGGCAATGCTAACCGCTGCACCACCGCGGCCGCCCACATGCAGTGCCATGTAATTTTATAAATACAGCCTCTCAGCTTTAGCATGTTTCAGTAGTTCTCCCACAACATACAAGGCAGTCAGTTTTTCATTACTCACTATAATAACTATCATACTTAAAGTTAAGGACAAAAAAGTGATTTTTTTTCCCACCTTGAAAAAACTTTGCTCCCTGTTTATAATATCATTTTCTCCTCCACAATGACTACTTTTGTCACTTCTTTTACTTACTTATCTATTCACATTTGTGAATAAGCATGTACATGGCTCTAAACCAATCTTTTTCATACACAAACTGACTTCATAACAAGGGTGCAATATGAAGACACAAAACAGGTATTTGTTTATTCATTTATTTATTAACTAATTCCCCCTGATTAAGTTACTGTCTCAGACTCACTGAGGTATGGGAATCAAACCATGGATTTAGGGAAGCAGCCTGTTAACAGATTATAATCTGGGAATCTTGAGACAATGCTACAATTGTCTCATGTACACAGGCAACCCTCTCCTCCTCCCAACAAACACAAATACATGCTGCTTTTCAGCTGTGAGTAACATTTCTGCAGTTTGTTTCCCACTCTCCCTCCCTGTTGGTATAGTGTTTTTATAGTTGGTGGCTTTGCAGTTGCCCGCCCCTAGTGTAAATTTGATCTGGGACCCTCCTCCCAGTCTAGTGTCATTACCTCATTCTACCCAGTACAGGGAGAGCATTTGAGAAGGCCAATCAGCTTAGTTTCTGCTACTCCTTTCTCTTTCCTTTCTCTCTTTCCACAAAAAAAAAAAATGTATCTGCTTTTACTGTATTTGTGTTTTTTCCTACTTTATTTTGCTTTTATGTCATCTTAAAAGTACTCAATTGTATTTATTACTGCTTGGTGTAACTCATTCTAAGCCTTTTAGTTTAAGCACCTGGGCTTCAGACCAGTTTTACATTAAGAAGGTTTGTGGTCTGCACTGTAGTGGCAGAACAGGTAGCTTACATCCTTCTAAGTTGGGAACTGCTGATTGAGGGCTCAGTGTCTGTTACTCTAAAAGTATATTAATTCTGGTTTAAGCACTTGGGCTTGAGGCCAGTTATTTTACATTAAGAGGGTTCGTGTTCTGCACTCTTGTGGGAGGAGAGGCTGGACTCTGTCCTTCTGAGCTGGGAATTTCTGGTTAAAGGCTTATAGTGCCTGCATATTTGAACTGCTTCTTACTGAAATTGGTACACCTTGTTTGCTGTAGCATAGACTAGATCCAGGCCTGCTGAATCTAGCTTTGTTTGTATAACTTGAGCACTAATCCAGGCATTCTTTAAAGTATTCAGTTGTATTTATTACTGCTGGTAGTAACTTGATTAAACTGTAGCTATCATTTCTAAGTCTTTTGGATTAAGCACTTGGGCTTCAGACCAGTTGTTTTACATTAGGAAGGTTTGTGGCCTGCACTGTGGTGGCAGGACAGGTAGCTTACATCCTTCTAAGTTGGGAACTGCTGATTGAGAGCTCAGTGTCTGTTATTCTAAAAGTGTATTAGTTCTGGTTTAAGCACTTGGGCTTCAGGCCAGTTATTTTACGTTAAGAAGGATTGCGGTCTGCACTCTTGTGGGAGGAGAGGCTGGACTCTGCCCTTCTAAGCAGGGAATTTCTGGTTAAAGGCTTATAGTGCCTGCATATTCTAACTGTTTCTTACTGAAATTGGTACACCTTGTTTGCTGTAGCATAAACTAGATCCAGGCCTGCTGAATCTAGCTTTGTTTGTATGCTTGTTGTTTGTTTATTTCCCTGAAATGCTAATTCCACCTAAAACGCGGCCTTTTAGCACTTCTGTGGATCTCTAGTGATATCTGCATTGCTTACTGTACTTATTTCCTTGTTTCACTTGAAAGAAAGTTACTGTTTGTCGTTTTTGCATTTAAGTTACCTGTAACACATTGCATTTAAGTTACCTGGCACTTGCTCACTAAAGCAATTATATAAGTCAGTTCTAAAAAATTAAAAGTGCTACACCCTCACAAACTCCCCTTGAGTACCTTGTTCCCCATTGGCCCTTTTTTTCAATTATAAAGGAATTCCCAATACTATTCTAGCATGTCCAAAGGTCAGTTGTCAATCTCCTCTCCGGTCCAGCTGGTGAATCTGGGAATCTTGAGGCAATGTTACAACTGCCTCATGTACACAGACAACCCTCTCCTCCTCCCAACAAATTCCAACACATGTGAGAGATGCAACCATATAGCCAAACTGAAGGCTAAGCTCTCTCAACTCAGTACTGGCGTAACCAGTCAGGAGAAGAAGGAAACAACACTCACTACAACTCCAGTCTCACATAGACCTACCACGACAACAAACCAAACACATAAACACACAAAAACATACTCAGAAGCTCTAAATAAAAATCTGCCTAAGCAGCAAAGACCTCCAAAGCAGACACCCAAGCAACCGCTACCCCAAAACAAAACACATGCAACACATAGCTCACAAAGCTAGTGTGCCGAACAGTCACAACCCTTAAGGCTAAACAACACACCTGATATACTTGTAATAGGTGACTCTATCGTCAGGCACACTGACGTCCCGCTCACCAGGCTGAACAAGGAGAAGGTCACGGTGAGCTGCCTGTCGGGCGCTAGGATCCGCCACATAACACAAGCACTCAGGTCACTCCAAGGCAAGTACAAATATGACTCAGTCATTGTCCATGCTGGTGTGAATGACCTGAGACGTACCTCCCTGGACTACATGAAAAGAGACATAGAGGAGCTCTCTCAGCATGTAGCCCAGGCCGGTATAACCCTGACCTTGAGTAGCATCTTACCCTCACCAAGAATGATGCCACAATATGAAGACAAGATGATCAATTTCAACAATTGGCTTAAGTGTTGGTGTCATTCAAAGGGGATCCAATGCCTGTCAGCCTGGGATGACATGCTCGACAAGCCACGATGCTTCGCTAGGGACGGCTTGCACCTGTCACCCCTGGGCTTTTGGATATTGGCAAAGGCTCTTGCTACCCCCATAGTGCCTTTTTTAGGCAAGGCTCAAAAGACAAACCCACCTCAATAGGTATCACAAGGGATAAGAAACTAAGAGTAATGCTACTCAACGCCAGAAGTCTAAACATCAAGATGCACGCACTCGAAACTCTCCTTAGCATGGAGAACATCGATATCTGTGCAGTAACAGAAACCTGGTTCAAGGCTCCCGAGAGCACCCCAGCACTACCAGGTTATACCTCATATCATGCTTTTCGGCCCCAAAACTTGGACCGAACCACAAAAGGAGGGGGAGTATCAATATTCGTCAAAGATACCCACACCTCCAGGTTGGTGGCACAGCACGAAGCATCAGAGACTATCCATGTGCAACTAACTGTGGGTAAAACTGCCTTCCAGTTTATAGCCTGCTACAGACCACCTTCCCAAACACAGGAACCCCACTCGGCCTTCCTGAGAATACTGGAAAATATGAAGGTCTCTCCAAACACCATTATATTGGGCGACTTCAACTACCCAAACATAGACTGGGAGCATTACTCCAGCTCCAACACCCTAGCCCAAAGGTTCCTAGAATTTATAAACTCAAATGCTATGGAACAACTTGTTACCACTCCCACAAGAGGGGAAAACATACTGGACCTGATCATCACCAACATGGGGACACTATGCTCCAGACCAGAAGTGTATCCCTCACTGGTAAGATCAGACCATAAACTAATCTCACTGGATATTCACATCCCGACCCCACCCCCTGCCCAGAAAACCACAGTGAAAAACTTCTCTAAAGCAAATTTCACAAACCTCAAAACCGAGGCGAAATCCTTCAAAGCCGCCGAGCCTGTGGAAAATACGGCCCAGACCGCAGAATCCTTTATAAACGCATTCTATGAACACCTTCAGGAATGCATGGATCATGCAATCCCAAATAAAACCAAGACCCAATCCTCCAAAGGCAGATGTCCTGTCTGGTGGACCCCAGCCATAAACAAACTATACAATAGAAGGAGGAAGCTACTACATGATAGAGCAAAATCCCAAAAAGGGAAGGCATCTCTGATCAGTATTAGCAAAAAACTACGGGCACTCATAAAATCATCTAAGGCCAGCTTTGAGAGAAAAATTGCACAGGACACTAAGGATAATCACAAGGCTTTCTTTAGTTATGTTAGGAACCTGGGTGGGAATTCCCAGATATGCTCAGAATTAGTCCAAAATGACAAAAAATACACTGAGCCCACAGACATTGCTAACATCCTAGCTGACAGGTTCAGTGCAAACTTCTCCCCCCCCTCCCCACCAAAAGGGCAAATATCTATCCCAACAGAGTGCTGCCCCCCTGACATCTCAGATGCTCAGGTAAGAGCCGCCCTCTCCAAAGCAAAAAACACAGCATCAATGGGACCAGATGGTGTCCCGGGCTGCGTCCTACATGAACTCCAAGAAGAGCTAAACCCAAACATAAAACTACTGTTCAATCTTAGCCTTACTACAGGATATGTACCCAAAGAGTGGCGTACAGCAACAGTGGTCCCTCTCCACAAAGGTGGTGCCTCAACAGATCCTGGAAACTATCGCCCCATAAGCCTGACTAGCTTGGTCTGCAAAGCTATGGAAAGGATCATCATGGACCTCATAAATAAAGATATTGGGGACCTACAGACACTGGATCCTACCCAGTTTGGCTTTGTTAAGGGCAGATCCTGCCTCTTAAACCTGGTCGATTTCTTTGAAACAGTCACCAAGGCCATTGACGAGGGGAAGGTGGTCCACACAGCCTACTTGGACCTCGCAAAAGCCTTCTATACAATACCCCACTCGGGCATTATAGATAAGCTCACCAGCTTAAATATAAACCCCTATGTCACTAGATGGGTTGCAAACTGGCTCAAGGACAGAACCCACATGGTTAGAATTGCTGGAGCCATGTCAGACTCCAAACCAGTTACAAGTGGCGCCCCACAAGGCTCAGTCCTGGGACCTCTCTTGTTCGGTATATATTTCTCGGCGGTACAGGCCAACACGGAAGGACTGTGGCTGACCAAGTTCGCAGATGACTGCAAACTGGGCGCCATAATCAACTCTCCAGCCAACACAAGCATCCTCCAAAAGGGCCTCATAGAAACAGACAACTGGTGCCAGAGCCATGGCCTCAAGCTAAACACCAAAAAGTGTATAGTCATCCCCTTTGGCAAAAACAAAGTGCCCACAAATTACCACATAGGTGGTAATCCATTAAGTACAGAAGAAGACATTAGGGACCTGGGGACCCAAGTTGATAGCAATCTCTCATTCGACAACCACATGGCCAAAGTGGTTAGAAAAACATTTTATATAGCCCACCTAATCATGAAGGGATTCACATCTAGATCAGGGGAGGTCATCGTGCCTCTTTACTCATCCCTCATCAGGCCCATAATTGAGTACAATGCCCCTTTTGGGATGTACCTTACCAGACACCTGCAGCAACTGGAAAGACCCCAAAAGTACCTCACCAAGAGGATCAAAGGGCTCAAACAGATGCCATATGCTGCCCGGTTAAAGAAACTCCAGCTCTACTCAGTGGCATACCGCCTGCTCAGAGGCAATCTGTGCCTGACGTATAAAGCCATGTCCAACCCAGAATTAATGGACATGCTGCACCTCAGAAAATCCAAATCCCATCGAGCTACGCTCGAGAGACTTGAACCTCAGCACTGAAATAAATAGGACATGCTGGAAGGACAGATTCATAACCCAGAGGCTCCCTTCACTCTGGAATAAAATCCCAGTCCAGGTTAGGCAGAGTCCCACATTGACTCTCTTCAAGAGGAATCTTGATGAGTGGATGGGAGATCATAGGTTTACCCCGGCTATCACTTCTGTGTCACTGTTAGACAGAGGCACAGTATACTAACCTCAAAAAAAGGCATAGCAAAATTAATTTAAAATGGGTGGCGAAAGCCAAACACACTCTGGCTAGGCTTATAAATGCCCTAGGGCAGATAGCCTAGTATGAACCTATGAACCTATGTGAGAGATGCAACTATATAGCCAAACTGGAGGCTGAACTCTATCAACTCAGGACTGGCAAGACCAGACAGGAGGAGAAGGTAACCACACACACACCAAACCCAGTCCCACATAGACCTACCACAACTGCAAACAAAACACATAATAACACAAAGACATACTCGGAGGCTCTAACAAAAAACTTACCAAAACAACAGAGGCTCCCAAGGCAGACACCCAAAAATCCACCACCTCAAAACATAGCACATGCAACACATACTTCAATAAATCAGTGTGTCAAACAATCACAGCCCTTAAGGCCAAACACCATGCCTGATACACTAGTAATAGGTGACTCTATAGTCAGACACACTGACATTCCGCTTACCAGGCTGAACAAGGAGAGGGTAACGGTGAGCTGCCTATCAGGAGCTAGGATCCGCCACATAACACACGCACTCAGGTCACTCCAAAGCAAGTACAAATATGACTCCATCATTGTCCATGCTGGCGTGAATGACCTGAGACGTACCTCCCTGGACTACATGAAAAGAGACATAGAGGAGCTCTCTGATTATGTAGCCCAGGCTGGTATGACCCTGACCCTGAGCAGCATCTTGTCCTCACCAAGAATGATGCCACAATACTAAGACAAGATGATCAGCTTTAATAATTGGCTCAAATACTGGTGTCATTCTAGGGGGATCCAGTGTCTGTCTGCTTGGGATGACATGCTGGACAAGCCACGCTGCTTCGCAAGGGACGGCTTGCATCTGTCACCACTGGGCTTCCGGATATTGGCTAAGGCTCTTGCCTCCCCCATAGTGCCTTTTTTAGGCAAGGCTCAAAAGACAAACCCACCTCCTTAGAAAACAAAAATGGAAAAAAATTAAGGGTAATGCTGCTCAACAACAGAAGTCTAAATCTCAAGATGCAGGCTCTCGAAGCACTCCTTAGTATGGAGAACATCGATGTCTGTGCAGTAACTGAAACCTGGTTCAAGGCTCCTGAGAGCACCCCAGCACTACCAGGCTATACCTCGTATCATGCTTTTTGGCCCCAAAACTCGGGCCAAACCAAAAAGGCAGGGGGAGTGTCCATATTCATCAAGGACACCCACACCTCCAGGTTAGTGGCAACACATGAAGCATCAGAGACCATCCAGGTGCAACTAACCATAGGCAAAACTGCTATACAGGTGGTATCATGTTACAGACCACCCTCCCAATCTCAGGAACCCCATTCAGCCTTCCTGAAGACATTGGAGGATATGAATGTCTCACCAAACACCATCATACTGGGAGACTTCAACTACCCTAACATAGACTGGGTGCATTATTCTAGCCCAAACACCCTAGCCCAAAGGTTCCTGGAATTCATAAATTCAAATGCAATGGAACAGCTAGTCACCTCTCCCACAAGAGGAGATAATATACTAGACCTGATCATCACAAACATGGAGACAAAGTGCTCCACACCAGAAGTATACCCCTCACTAGTGAGATCTGACCACAAACTGATCACCCTGGATATACATATCCCACCTCCACCCCCAACACAAAAGACTACAGTGAAAAACTTCTCAAAAGCCGACTTTACACTTCTTAAAACTGAGATGGTATCCTTTAAGCCCACTGGGCCAGTGGAAACCACATCCCACAATGCAGAATCCTTCACAAATGCTTTCTATGGACATCTCCAAGAATGCATGGATCATGCAATCCCAAATAAAACCAAGACCCTCTCCACCAAGGGCAGGTGTCCTGTCTGGTGGACCCCAGCCATAAACAAATTGTATAACAAAAGAAGGAAGCTACTGCACGACAGAGCAAAATCCCATAAAAAGAAGGCATCTCTGATCAGCACTAGTAGAAAGCTACGTTTTCAAATAAAAACATCCAAGGCCAACTTTGAGAGAAAAATCGCTATGGACACTAAAGATAACCACAAGGCCTTCTTCAGCTATGTTAGAAACCTGGGCGGAAACCCTCAGATATGTTCAGAGTTAGTTCACAATGACAAAAAATACACTGAACCCACAGATATTGCCAACATTCTGGCAGACAGGTTCAGTGCAAATTTCTCCCCTCCCTCACCCCCAAAAGAAGAAATACTTATCCCAGCTGAATGTAACCTCCCTGTCATCTCAGATGTCCAGGTGACTACCGCCCTCAGCAAAGCTAAAAACACAGCATCAATGGGACCTGACGGTATCCCGGGTTGCGTGCTACGTGAACTCCAAGAGGAGCTAAACCCGCACATAAAAATGCTATTTAACCTTAGCCTTACTACAGGATATGTACCTGAACACTGGCGTACAGCAACAGTAGTCCCACTCCACAAAGGAGGCAATACAGACCCTGGTAACTACTGCCCCATAAGCTTAACCAGCCTGGTCTGCAAAGCTATGGAAAGAATCATTATGGAACTCATAAACAGAGACATTGGGGACTTACAGACACTTGATCCCACCCAGTTCGGCTTTGTAAAGGGCAGATCCTGCCTTTTGAACCTGGTTGACTTTTTCGAAATAGTCACTAGAGCCATTGACGAGGGCAAAGCAGTCCATACAGCCTACCTGGACTTGGCTAAAGCTTTCGACACAATACCCCACTCTGGCATCATAGACAAGCTCAACAGCTTAAATGTAAATCCATATGTCACTAGATGGACGGCAAACTGGCTAAAGGATAGAACCCATAAAGTCAAAATCGCTGGAGCCATGTCAGACTCAAAGCCAGTCACAAGTGGTGTCCCACAGGGCTCTGTCCTGGGACCCCTCTTGTTCGGCATTTATTTCTCAGATGTGAAAGCAAACATGGGAGGGTTGTGGCTGACAAAGTTCGCAGATGACTGCAAACTAGGCGCCATAGTCGATACACCAGCTGACACATACATCCTACAGAAAGGCCTCACTGAAACGGACAACTGGTGCCGGAGTCATGGCCTTAAACTGAATGCCAAAAAATGTATAGTCATCCCCTTTGGGAAAAACAAAGTACCCACAAATTATCACATAGACAGTAACCCACTGAGTACAGAAAAAGTAATCAGAGACCTGGGGACCCAAGTCGATAGTGACCTCTCATTTGACACCCACGTTGCCAAAGTGGTTAGAAAGACTTTCTACCTTGCCCACCTTATCATGAAGGGATTCACATCCAGATCAAAGGAGGTCATTGTACCCCTATACTCCTCCCTTATCAGGCCCATGATTGAGTACAATGCCCCATTTGGTATGTACCTCACCTGGCACTTGCAACAACTAGAGAGACCCCAAAAGTACCTCACCAAGAGGATCAAGGGTCTCCAACATATGTCATATGCTGCCAGACAAAAGAAACTCCAGCTCTATTCAGTAGCATACCGCCTGCTCAGAGGTGATCTGTGCCTGACGTACAAGGCCATGTCCAATCAGGAATTGATGGACATGCTCCACCTCAAAAAATCCAAATCCATCAGAACCACGAGAGCTAAAGATTTAAACCTCAGCACAAATATGAATAGGAGATGCTGGAGGGACAGATTCATAACTCAGAGGCTTCCCATACTCTGGAACAGAATCCCAGTTCATGTTAGGCAGAGCCCCTCACTGACTCTCTTCAAGAGAAATCTTGACGAGTGGATGGGAGATCGTAGGTTTACCCCAGGGGTCATCTCTGTGTCACTACTAGACAGAGGCACAGTAAACTAATTCTATTATGTAAGGGCGTCTTCACTGTGTCACTACTAGACAGAGGCACAGTATTCTAAATCTACTCTGTACACTTTTGTACCATTACATGGGGTGGCGAAAGCCACATCACTATGGCTAGGCTTATAAATGCCCCAGGGCAGATAACCTAGTACTAAACTATGAAACTATGAATATAACAAGCATAATCCCCCAGCAACAAACTAGATGAAACAAACTCATTGAAAAAGCTGCAAGTGACTTTTGTTACAGATCTTTACTTGTGGGGGAAAGCCCCCCAACCCCCTTAGCAACAACCCACACTTCCCTTATTTATATATACTAACTTCATCATTACACAACTACAGAGAAAAATACTAACACCCTGCAAGAGTGAAAAAAATTGCTTGCACAACTGTAATTTCACAGCAGCGTTAGTAAAAGCAAAATCATTCTGAGGCATATTGACTTAGGGTGCAGAGATTAGGTAGCTTGTGTACCTACTGCCACTCTGTCAAATGGCAGATCTCGGTTTACAACATATTACACTGTACACATATTTTGAGCAAGCAGTGTACAGCTGAATTTAGAAACATGTTATCACTTATTCAGGCATTCAAAATATATTACCCAGTACAGTTATAACACGCATTCTGTTTTATCCAGTTGCATATTTTATAGGTACACTTAAGTATGTATCATCAGTCTTGCCACCCTGGCCTTGCTATATAGCAACTTTCTTTTAACTCTTCAAAAATGCATTCTCTTGCAACTTATCACGTACAGGTGGAAAACATTCTCATAACAAATAAAATTATTCTTGCCTCCATTTAAATCATCTTTATTGATATACCTGAACATTTTCAATGCCTGCATTTCTGTCATTTGAGCATGAAAGAAATGTGTTGAAGTTTTGTAGTAAAATTACTACTAACTATAATTCACTAGGATTTGTTATAATGAAGACACCCTGTTATCTGTGGCAATATTCAGAATTTCCAAATAGAAATTGACAATATAAGCATTTCTTTGGCAGCCTGAGAATGAATCTCAGATATATTTGTCAAAGCCCATCTGAATCCATCTATGTGGCCACATCCCCCTTTTCCCATTTTTGCATATGGGGTCGCAGTGTCACTTCAACAATGACACCCATCTAGAAAGCCCATCTGAATCCATCTATGTGGCCACATCCCCCATTTCCCATTTTTGCACAAGGGTCGCAGTGTCACTTCAACAATGACACTCATCCATACCTCTCAACCTCTTAGAGCAAGAAATCTGGACAAAACCATAAATAAAAGTGGGACAAAGCCCCAAAAATAGGGACAGTTTTTAAATATTGATCTTACAAACTTAGAAAGTTGATAGAATAACAGATTTTGCAGTAACATGAATTTTGTCTGAAGGGTATGAAGTCTGAAACTCAATTGTCTGTCATTATTTTCTAACTTCAATATTTAATGATTTGCCAATACTTTGCCAGAAAACCACAATTTTATGAAAAATGGACTAAAAATATGATGCAAAAATCTGGACAGTTGAGAGGTATGCACTCATCTACAAAGCCCATCTGAATTAATCCATAAATTTGAAAACTACTTTTTCTGTTGTAAGTATGTTTATTCTAAAACAGTTTCATCTTCAACCTTGATTTTTTTCTCCAAGGTGCTGCACTGTTGGAGTTGTTAGCTGAAGCAAGGGGTGCATGCAAGTGGCAAAGTTCCCAACAGTTAAGTTACAAGAACAATCCAGATAAAACATATTTTATATCAGAAGTTATAGTGTACTTGGTACAGTTGGGTCAGCTCTAGTGAAGCTGGCATCATATTATCTTACGTTCAGTTCCTTCATATCATACCTGTTTTGAGCTTATGTCTCAGACGTAATACCATCTTAGGCAAATGATGCTTTTTTTACTTTTTTATAATCTTGATAATAAGTCCCTTCCATTTCTAATAAAACTTGTAAATGCTCTTCACTAAGCTGAATTGAGAGGTTTCCAGCCCAGTCACTCCAGTCTTATTCTTACTGGTGGGCATACCACCAAAGGCTAACAAGTATGCTTTGTCATCTTCCTACCTGGTCAAATTTTTAATGGTGGAGCTGTCCTTGGAGTTAATGTAGCCCTGGCAATGCACAACACATCTTCAGCATTAGTGGCTATGGCTTCCAAGAGTTATTCGCCTGTAGCCATCCTGGAGGTTATGAGGTAAGTTCTAAGTGCAGTCCACACGCACTCATGTGCGCGCACACACACACACACACACACACACACACACACACACACACACACACACACACACACACACACACACACACACACACACACACACACACACACACACACACACACACACACACACACACACACACACACACACACACACACACACACACACACACACACACACACACACACACACACACACACACACACACCAAATAACTGGCTAATTCAGAACAGCACTTGAATGCTTTCTCTTCAGGTAGAGTAAATATGTTCAGAATTTCAATTTGTGCAGGCAGAAAAAGGTGAAGGTCAGGACTCCTGCCACAGACGATGTGCAAAAATTACCCATTACACCCACGAGTGTGGTATTTTACTGGCCTACCCACATGCACAACCTTACTCATGTATATTAACCCTAACCCCAGTCCTACACATTACCTTATGAACTAACAATACCACTTCACAAAACACTTGCACATGCATGCAACACTACATCTATCCCCTTACCTATCTCTTACTCTAACCCAAATCTGCAGTATATCCAAAAGCTTCAGCATTGGGATAAAAAACAATTTCTTTCAAGCAAAACACATCTCTCACAGTACAGGAAAAATCAAAGTTCACTGCACTGACATTTCCAGCAGTCAGACACATCTACTGTCAGTCAAAAAATACATTGTTGACTTTGCAATAAAAACAGATCTGACAAAGAACCATATATATATATATATATATATATATATAGAGAGAGAGAGAGAGAGAGAACCCATAACATGCATATCAGGTAAAAGAAAATTAGTACCTAATTCCTTGTCCCTAGCATATGCACACACTCTTATCCATATCCACAATCAAACAGACCTAGTATATATATATGACGGTATATTCACAAAGTATTGACATGCAATAATTACTAATTCAAATCACATAATGGGAAGACTTATTTCTCTTCTAAATGTGTGCCCCAAAAAGGATGGCCTCAAAAGTAGTTTCATGTTCTTCTAGCTTACATACTGCAATAAGTAAATTATGGCACCTTTATCAGAAGTAAATATACCTTCTAAAATGTCTCTGCATTTGTTTTCAAAACCAATCATTCCCTACTGTCATGTTTGTAAAAAAATTAAGTATTATTATTTTAACAAGATAGCAAAGAAAATTACAATACTTGCCTTTACTTGCTATAAAGCATCAGTAAAATATTGCATCATAACGGTTACATATAATCCATTCTCCCCTACTGTCATAGTTGTAATAAATATGATTAGCGTAAGGAGAACATCATAATAAAAATTAATGGCTTTTACACGTTGTAAAACTACAATAAAATACAGTACCTTAAATGAAAATGAAGTCCCTGTATTTCAGTCTACGCAATTATTTGATGTGCTGGACCTCCGCTGTGTTGCAGGGGCAAGGCAGAAACAAGCAGTTTATTTATTTATTTATTACATTTGTTTACTGAGTAGTGTCCGACTGGGCCAGGGGCCTGTTTTCAGTGGAGACCTGGGGAGAAAACCTCCACAGTATTATAAATAAACAATTTTTTCCACAGAATGCAATCCAGGCAGTAGTACAATACAATACAAAAAATTACCAATTGCAATAGTACAGTTCACTCTATAGAACAGTACAAGCAATAGCACAACATAAGTACTGGAGTAATTTCTACACTAAGAAAAAATTAATAACAGAAGATAGGAGTTTTGCTGAGAACAGTAATAGATGTGGGTTAATAATTATCCAAGAGAGTAGCAAAAGCACAGCCATTGATTAATCAGGTGCTCCTTTAGGAGTGATTTGAACTGATCGGGGTGAGGGTTTTTTTGCTATTGTCTCTGGAAGAGTGTTCCAGAGTTTGGCTATTTTGTGTGAATAGAGGGAGTTGCTGTGACAGTTGTGGGAGTTGGAAAACTTGAGTAAAGGTTTGTTAGAGGATCTAAGAGTTCTAAGTTTCTTACTAGGTTGGACTAAGTAGGAGATCGAAGGGCAGTCACTGGGGTGATGGCTTATTTTGTGGGTTAAGGTTAGCTGATTAAGTGATAGGTTGGGGAGCTCTAACTAGTTTAGCTGTGAGAGGGCTGCACACTGGTGGGATCTGTGTGGATGATTAGTGGCATATTTTAGCAATCTTATTGTACCTTGCTTCAAAGTTGCTGAGGTCTGATTTTCGAAGCTTTGTGAATATGAGCAAACTATACAGGCGGGTGGATAGCAGGTGTGTGCGAGCAGTGGCTAACCTGTCATTGGGAGTTATGTATGGTTTCAACCTGTATAGGGTGCCTAGTTTGATGTGGACTTTTTTGATAGTTTGTGCAATATGTATATCAAATTTGAGGTTATTATCTATGATAACACCCAAAGGTTTAGTGTGGTTAGTCAGGACTATTTTGGTTCCATTTGCTGCGGTGATTGAGAGAGGGGGCAGGGAAGAGTTGGGTTTCTGTTACTGAAAACTATGAATTTGGTTTTGTTGGGATTTAAAAATGAGTTGGTGCTGAGAGAGGTATGTTTCAATGTCCTGAAGAGAAGATTACATTTTTAGTTGGAGTTCTTGGGGTGAGGAGGCAGAGCAGATAAGTGTAGCATGATTGGCATACTGTACTGTGGAGGCTAGTTGAGCTGCAGAACTAAGGTTGTTTGTGAATATGATAAAGAGAAGAGGACTGAGTATTGAACCTTGGGGTACACCTACGGAGATGGGGAGTAGGGGGGAAAGAGAGTTGTCCCATTTTGTAGCCTGTCGTCAGTTGGAAAGATAGCTATGGAACCAAGTTAGTGTTGAAGGATTGAGGCCATTGGAAGACAGTTTATTACAGTGTCTAAGGCTTTGGACATATTGAGAAAGATGGAAGAAACAAGCTGACCTTCATTCATGAGGTGATGGATGGTGTTAGTGAAAGTTAGGAGGGCGGTGCTGATACTATGTTTAAGTTTAAAGCCATGCTGAGTACTGGAAAGGAGGTGATTGTTTAGGAAGTAGTTAATGAGTTGGTTGTGAATGCATATTTCTATTATTTTTTGCAAGGGGAAAAGGATGGCTATGGGGTGATAGTTAGTTAGATCTTTGGAGGGTCCGCCTTTGTGGAGGGGTATAATGTGAGATATTTTCCATAGAAGTGGAACATATTGTTCTTTAATAGAGTGATTAATCAAGATTGAAATGAGGTAAGTAATAGACAGAGTGGCAAGTTTTAGGAATTCATTTGGGAGTTTGTCAGCAGCTATGCAGCAAGGTATAAGTATAATTAGTTTGGATGGGGCAGCTATGCAGCAAGGTATAAGTATAATTAGTTTGGATGGGGCAGCTATGCAGCAAGGTATAAGTATAATTAGTTTGGATGGGGCAGCTATGCAGCAAGGTATAAGTATAATTAGTTTGGATGGGGCAGCTATGCAGCAAGGTATAAGTATAATTAGTTTGGATGGGGCAGCTATGCAGCAAGGTATAAGTATAATTAGTTTGGATGGGGCAGCTATGCAGCAAGGTATAAGTATAATTAGTTTGGATGGGGCAGCTATGCAGCAAGGTATAAGTATAATTAGTTTGGATGGGGCAGCTATGCAGCAAGGTATAAGTATAATTAGTTTGGATGGGGCAGCTATGCAGCAAGGTATAAGTATAATTAGTTTGGATGGGGCAGCTATGCAGCAAGGTATAAGTATAATTAGTTTGGATGGGGCAGCTATGCAGCAAGGTATAAGTATAATTAGTTTGGATGGGGCAGCTATGCAGCAAGGTATAAGTATAATTAGTTTGGATGGGGCAGCTATGCAGCAAGGTATAAGTATAATTAGTTTGGATGGGGCAGCTATGCAGCAAGGTATAAGTATAAATACTTTGGATGGGGCAGCTATGCAGCAAGGTATAAGTATAATTAGTTTGGATGGGGCAGCTATGCAGCAAGGTATAAGTATAAATACTTTGGATGGGGCAGCTATGCAGCAAGGTATAAGTATAAATACTTTGGATGGGGGAGAAGGAGAAGGATTTGTGAATATCTGGGGCAGGGATGGGGACAGAAAGTGTCTGGGGTAGTTGGTTGTCAAGTAGGGAGGTGATGGTATTGATGAATTGGGAGTTGAATTGCGTTGAGATAGGGTCTGTGTTGTTTGAGATGACTGGGGGTGAGGTACAGGTACGACCAGGGTTAATGAGCTGGTTGATGGATTGCCAGAATTTTTGGGGGTTGTTTAGGTGTCTCTGTTGACAGGATAGGAAGTATGATTGTTTGTCTTTTTTGATCTGTTTCATTGTTAGGTTTCTTATTTGCTGATAAAGAGGTCAGTTTTGTCTTATGAAGTATGGTATGCTGACCACGCTTTATCTCTACACTTCATTAGTAGCTTGGCGTCTTTGGTTAGCCACGGGAGTGGCTTATATTTAGTACGCACTTTTCTAGTAGTTGCTTGTCTCGTAGTAGTTAAAATAATAGTAGCTGCTTTTTCTGTTATCAGTAACCATTTTTTGAACTGCGGAATATATTCTCACATCTCTTTTTTCTGTTAGTCCTTTACTTTTTTCCTCATGCCTGCAGGCTTTCTAGCGAGTGCTCTGCCCATACCTACTTATTCCCTGTCACCGGTACAAAAATCAGTCATGACAAGGTCATTTTCCACTCAGCTCTCAGGAGTTTTTCTGTTTTCTAATCTTAACCCATCCCTGGCAGCTGATGTGTGTGTGCTACTGCATGTAAGAGCCTGTTGTGCCTTAGCCAGTCTTTTCCTGCTGTAATATTGTGAGGAGTTACTAGCTCAGACAGTATACATTTTTGTGCACCTCCTTTTGGCACATTCTGCAGGCTTTGTCAGGAAAACACTAAAAGTATCTAGGCTTGCTGATAACAGTATATTTTTGCAAAGACATGCTTCATTTCAGCAAACAGGAAAATTTTTATATCAGTCAATGTTATGAAAATAATGCAGCTTGTAATAAAGCAGGCACCTTTACCTTACTTTCCCAGTAGTTCCTGCTCTACTACTCACTTCACTTTGATATTCTTCTAGGAATCACCTAGACAAGTCTTTCCTCAGGTCTATTCCCCTTCCTGGACTGATTCTCTTCCAGTAGCAACAATGGCTTTGAACAATAAATGAATCATCTCTTCCTCATTTATGTTCCCTTATTATGCTGAATATCAATCAAATGTACCTTAAATCTCCTCAGTAGAATCTAGCACTTTAAGGTATTTTATTGTACCAAAATAGAGATTTCTTGCATCAAATAATCTCTTTAGTTGTTGGTACTATGCTGTATTCTGCAACATCAGGTATATATTACTTCTGCCACTACTTGAAATGTAGTGACCTGATTTGTATACTTTACAGCCGTGTGTATATACTATGCTGACCTCTGCTTGAACTGTGAATACATAGAATTGCATTTTCTTCATCCTTGAACAGTTTCTGTACATATTTTACATGTGCTTACATTTTTGTAGCACTGCAGTTTTGTGGAGCTTTTCTCCTTCGGCCTCTGCTAAAAAGGGGCCCCTGATTTCCAGGTAATCAAATGCTAATAAATAAACAAATAAATAACTATTTTTTTCTATAACGTGAATTCCCTTGAGTTCTCTTCATACCCTGGGCTGACGTATTCTCTAAGCCTCTGTCCTCAGTGCATTCTCAGGTGCCTCTATCTGTTTCTAAACCACATCATCAGGACCCTTCATCATTCTACTAAAATGTTACGTCCTGTAGTGCTTTTGCTGAAGAGCTGTAATAAATTACTTCAGCTCTTTTTCTCCGGCGGAAGGTGTTGCAGCAGGTTCTGCAATAGGGTCTCACCATGACTCCATGTGACTCTAATGTCCTGGGAACCTCCCACCAGCAACTTAACCCTTTGACACAGCTTAAACTCTTTCACTTTGCCAAACTGCCCATACCCCATGAAGGCTACTGTTTTAAGCTGGTTTGGCAGATCCAAGTGCAGAACCTTGGCCCATACGCTACTTGATGCATACTTTTCTTTTGAGTAGCTTTTGGAACTGCAATGGGCTGAAGCACCTTCTTACCACCAGGAAGGATGAGCCAGTGTCAGTCATTCCCTCCCACCTTTCTTCACTGGATTTTCAAGCATCCAAGCTCCATCACTGGTTCCTCATGTACCTGATACCTAGTCAGTTGCATCTCACCTTGGTCACAGTCAGGTATGACTTTACACCACACAATCAATAGCTCTGCCTCTAGTTTTGAGGAGATACCTGGTCCTTACCCTCCTTTTGTAAAGGTTAGCCCTTCACACTCTTTACTACTTGATACTGCAGTACAAATTCCAAGGCCTTAAGCACCTGCAAAAAGTTTTAGCACCACTAGGTACAAGGATCTTAAAGTACATAGGATAGTACAACTTAAATTTCAAATTCTTTTAAATAACCTCATCTTAAGAAGAAAGGCTTCTCTTTTCTTTAATGTCTCAGCAGAAAGTTTATGAAGCCAGTGCACATTTCTTCCGTTACCTTAAGGCCTTTCCATTTCTCCAGAGACATCTTAGCATCTTCTGGTGCAGGACATATGATTTTAATTAAGTTACCACTGGACTAGGCTGTTTTGTTCTGTTACCTAGAGCAGGACCAGTTACTCTGTGGTGTCTTTCTTTTTATCTAGTAGGCTAGCATATTCACTATGGCAGCCCTTACAGATAAATCCAAATAAAATGCCAACACTGTAGAGCGAGAATATTCAAACTTTATTGAAGGTACCCAGGTAAAAAACAGAAAAGATTGGTTTCACAGAGTTTGTACCAGCTTCATTAGTTTTGATGTTTTATTTCGATTTATCTTAGTTGGCCTGTGATACTGGAATGTGGCTGTTTCATGCATTGTTTTGGTTTTGTTTCTTGATCCCTTATAGATAGCACATATTGCTTAGCATCTGCCTTTTAAGGGATAGTTGTCAGTTTAACATTTTCCATCTAGTGCATTCTTCTAAATCAGATAATGTAGGATCTGCTTTACTGTTTACTAAGTAATTTTTCACTTCTGAGACATCATGTTCAAGAGTGTGTACCTCCTACACATGCAAAGTCATCACCTTGTTGATTTTCTTCTCACATGAGGCTGTTCAAGCTTTAAAATCTTCTGAGAAAGAGTAAATTGCTAGCACCTCATTCAATAGGTTAGTTAAGAGTTACTTGCTCTGGTTTAGTGTTCACTGGTACTATTTGTGGATAAAGATTGTGCAAACATGTCCTTTTGCCTTTGTATTTTTCTATTCAGTCTAAATAGTTGTATGAAGTGGCAATTATTTTACTTCCTTTTCTGACTATTTACTTCTTATTAATAACAGTTTCATTCATCCAGAAAATGGTCTGAACATGACTGCTCATTGTTAGTAACCCAATAATTTTTTTAGCTTGATGCAGCTAATTGACCCATGTCATAACCAAAACTCTCATTTGTAATATTTTAGTATATGATGCCAAAAGTTCCTGAGCACCAACAGTTTGTAATTTTGTGTGTGTGTGTGTGTGTGTGTGTGTGTGTGTGTGTGTGTGTGTGTGTGTGTGTGTGTGTGTATGAAATGCAGGAGTATGTTAATATAACAGTTTACAAAGTTCTGTTTCATTTGGTTCATGTAAAGTGTGTGTACATAGCTTTTTTTCAATGCTGAAAATGCAACATATCTCTCAACATATCTTTGCTGTGTTGGCAGTACATAAGAGATCAAAATTGTTTACTTTTAACTACATTATTGAATGTTCTGAAACTATGACTTCTGATTGGCAACATTTGTTAAGCAATTTGTTCCTCTTTTTATCACCATCTGACATTAGTATAAAACACTAAAACATAGAATGTAGTTTGCAAAAATATTTATTTTCTGAATAGATAGCAGCACATGTAAACTATACTAATTACACACTTAGACAAACTTTGTTGTGTCTTTTGGCTTATCCTGGTTAGGGGTCGCCACAGCGGAACTACGGTCCGCCAATGTTTGGTACTGGATTTTTACGTGCCGAGTTACCAGCCCTGAAGCACAACCTTCAACGAAGGCACACCCATTCACGCATGCCTCCACACAGAAGATGCTCTAGCTGAGAATCGAACGTGACAACGTCTTGCTGTGAGGTGACAATGCTACCGCAGCACCACTACCGTGGATTACACTTAGACAAACTCTAACTACCCAAACTACAGGACTAAATACATGTACCAACATGCTCTGGAACATTTCTTCCAATCATATTTCACATTTTAGATTGACAGTAGAAACTCACAACTATTATTTAAAGACAGTTGGTCAGGAAATTTCTTGCATGCTCTGTACTTTCTCATGACTTTATTTGCATTGTTACACAAACAGTGCTATATTCAATATAAGACCTGCAGTAAAACAAGGCCAAACTACACACACATAACATCTATATTTCTATTTCATTCAAGCACTCAATGTTGTTTCAAAACAAAGCAGTATTATCTAGCTCACAGTACAAACATGTTTCTGGTCTGAATAACAGAAATCCATTTTGCCAGTTGTAATGTTTGAAATAATTCTACTAGAGAAAGTCCATCCTGACACTTAAATTTTTGATATTTAAATATAGATGTAACAGTTCTCCCTTTGATTTATCCTAATCAATAAATCAAACTTTTGTCTATTTAAGAAAGTAGGTATAAGAGATCGGAGCCTATGCTACTTTGGATAACCATTTGATCATTTTAGCTTCAAGATTTACACAGAGAAATAATTCAGTAGGACAGACATGATGTGCAGGAAAAACAAACGCACCTACAGGTTCAAGTGCTTGAATGGTAGCATTCACTCCATGCATTTATATGCATCATTATCAATTTTTAGTACCTATTTTGTACTATTTTATTAATGTCCTACACATGAAGCCTAGCAAGATTAGAAAAAAACTTTAAAAATAATCCCAATCTGGAAACAGATTGGTTCGTCATGCCATGGTGAGCTATCAGCTCCTTTGGCCTATAGACCATTTATAATTTTAAAATGTACCCATTTGATTTTTAAATTTCATTTCACTGCCTAAAATGATAGTGCACTATTTTTTACACATTCTCCCCTTTCTCACTAAGAATTAATACATTTAATTTAACTGTGCTAACTCCAGAAGTACCTGACTATTTGACATCATCTCACAAAGGTCAGAACTTGACCTCCATGTGTCCTGCTGCATATAACAAACATTTTGAATCCATTCCTTATTTGTTCATATCCACAAGCCAATCTGCAATGTACATTTTTCTTTTTATTTTCACACATATTAAAATCATGTCTTTTGAATTCTGTTGCTTTTTAAACAGAATCTGCAAAGTCCCTTTGGTATTTTTTATTTCCCATTTTACGTGATACTTTACCCATTGAAGTCTAACCTACAATAG
Source organism: Protopterus annectens (assembly GCF_019279795.1). Taxonomy (NCBI): domain Eukaryota; kingdom Metazoa; phylum Chordata; order Ceratodontiformes; family Protopteridae; genus Protopterus; species Protopterus annectens. Next base: position 439,390,373 of record NC_056749.1, on the reverse strand, counting down.
TCTGAATTTCATTAAATGACTTTTACTGTTTGTTTCCTCATGAAATAATAACACATTTTATCCAACATGTTACAATGAACATGTTAGCTTACTCTTTAAACTGATGTTTGAATACTCTCAGCTCAGCTTTGAAGCTGTTTAGCCACATGTGCATGCCATAAATATCACGAAAATCATATACACATTCTATGAATGTTGTAAAAATGTATATATAGATATATATATATATATATATATATATATATATATATATATACACACACACACACACACACACACACACACACACACTCTATGCATATTGTAAAAAACACATACACATATGGTGCATGTGATGGAAGCTATCTGATAAATGTAAATGTAAAATAACTGTATTTCCTATTAATAGAACCGTAGCAAAATTCTGGTGTGGCTTAATAACAGCCATTTGTTTACCAGATAGAGTTCAATGGACACACAGCTCCATTTTCAAAACAACTGGAAAGTAATGACTGGTTAAGTGACTTACTCAAGGTCACACAGTAGAGAGATGAGAACTGAGGGAAACACACCCTGTACTAGAAGAATTGTAATTTAAAGCCGTAATCATTTGTGCCATCTGCCATACTTATTGCTAATACAATTTTCTTCAAGAGACGATAGCAATAAAATCTGTTTACTAGACTAATTAATCCCTTTATTAGTATCACTGTAAAATAAAACTATAACCACTAAAAGCATTTCGTACTTCCTCACTATCCCCCCAACACAAACACAGTTAATTAACTAATCAATTAATTAATTGGTTTGTCTTACATTCTCCTCAAAGGATTAAAGAATTCCTAATAACGCAGACTTAATCATGTAGGAAAAAATCTGAATATGAAATTACCATTTGAATGTTATCTTATTTAGTTCTCTGCAATTTCAGGGAAAATTATTTTTTGTGATAATTCAGTGTGCGTATGTATAGGATGATCTGAACACAGTTACACTACAATAATTATCATTGGTTTGAGGCAATTACCAATTCTTGTTGGTTACCACCTTCTATATAAATGAAATTTTCCATACCACTACCCATAATTTTACCAGTGTTGAAATCCTATTGCAAAATCCATATAATTTTTTTTTCACATTTCATGGAATAAGCATGAAAACATTGTGATTTTCTGACACAAACTAATACCTTTACTGGAACTTATTATATACTACCAATCACCTAATTTTCTTATGTGCCAGATTAGCAGTCACTCATTAGTCAGGAATTGATTCTTGAATCTTTTTGCATAACTTGAATAATTCACTTAATTTTTACTAAAAACACATAAAAACTTTGCAGCTTTACAAAATTTCAGCAGTATAACAGCTTTTCCTTGTTTGCCTTCTCAGATTTTAACTCTAGATAATTAATAACAGAATCCTTTCCTCTTATAACCATCTGTTTTTCTTCAGTTATTACTGAGTTGTTTTAACTATGAACAGAATTTAGAGCAGTGATGACCTTTCTAGCCTTTTGTCTGCATCATGTGTTAAGCCATGATTGCTTTTTACTTCACTCAGAAGTCAATGAAGTATTTCCTGCAGATGGTACATAATTATATTTCGGAGACATTCCCATTCTGTCTTTATATGTCCAGCCTATGAAAGCATACCAAGAAATGACCGTTTTTGATACCATACACTTGTATGAACAAACTCATCCTTCTTGTAATGTTGACTCATTACATCTAACACTGATTTAAGTGTATCTGGGGTGTCTACCTTGTGAAAATAAGAAAGAATGTGAATTCAGGCAAAACAACTTTTGCCAAAGAATTTACGCTTGCATATTTTCTTTCCCCTTGGCAATAATGTTATTTTGAACAATTTGGTCTGTGACCACACTAACTGACATAATTTAACACTCTAGTGCTTCACAGCTCACAAATTATTTTCTATGTAACTAGAGTGTTGTGACGGAATGCCAGTGCAACCCACCTGATGATTACTTTCCTATTAACAAACCACAGTTTGTAAAATCACACTTTACCAAGAAATCTGAATACTCTCCATTTGGTCCTTTTTGGAAATAAAAGATTAAAAGTAAATGTTTTTTTCTTGCATCTAAAGGGCCCATTTAGTCAAGCAAAATATATCCTGTTTTTATTGCATCTTCCAGAACAAAATAAAAAATATTTTGATTTACTGATTAATATTTTTAAAAAATCTACATTTTAGACTTTGCATGCTTAGCAGCAAATTGTATTTGAAATATGCCAGAATTTCTGTTGCCAATAACTCAACAGTCTTGTGTACATAGATTTTTGCAACTGAATTATGTGGTACATTGAAAAACATTAACATGTAGAAGTGCCTCACATTTTTTATGAAAATAAAGCTTAAAGGTACCTGCCTAAATATGACTGTTTTAACATGTCACTACACAGAGAGCATGAACAGAAGGAAAGGGGTTATTAAAATCAAAGTTGCTTTCTGTGCAAAACGTTCTCCTTTTATTCTTCTTTCCTCTTCTCCCTTACTTCAAAATACAGCCAGTCAATGGGTAGTATGAAAATCTCCCTGTCTGCATTTCACAACAGACTTTTCTTGTCTGAAGTATCTGAAAATAATCAGTGGATAATTCTCTCTCTACATTTTGCCTGTGCCTGTTCAGAGCTTTAGGATTTATGGTATACAATCTCTCTCTTGAAAAAGAGCTGTAGAATGGATTCTTTTTATTTTTTAACTGTCCAGACACAGTTAATTTTAATTTATCTGGGAGTACAAGTGGTGGAGAATACTGCCAGGCAGAATATTTATTTTTTTAAATTGCAGCATATTTTTATCAGTCTTCCTTGAGCAACTTAAAACAACACGGATCATGTGACAAACTCATGCGTGTTACTGCTTAGAGGCCTTTAGCCAGTTGATGGTTAAACTCTGTATTGTAAAAATAAATTAACTTTCATAACTTTTCCCTTGCTATAATAGCTCCAATGGCAGAGAGTCCTGTCTTTAAGTGAAAGCTACTGAGTATCTAGAGAATTTACATTTATCAGCCTGTTTATGCCTTATTAATTCCTGTCAACACAAAGGTTAAAGATTACTTTGTGTGTCTTTTTTCTCTCTGTTCCTGCTGCTGTATTAAACCATACAGCAAGCAATTATTGCTCACTAGGACTGAAAAGCATTAATTATTTAACATTTAACCTCATATATATATATATATATATATATATATATATATATATATATATATATATATATATATATATATAGACATACATAAACACACACACACACACACACATATGTATATATATATATATATATATATATATATATATATATATATATATATATATGCATATCTATCTATACACACACACACACACATATATATATATATATATATATATATATATATATATATATATATATATATATATATATATATATATGGGTCTACTTCAAAGTTTGAATTACCACTTCATCAAGATGACATCGCCGAAACTGCAGAACATTGAACACCCATAACATCGAAAACTTTCCATCTTTGGTGATGTCTCAAAGAAGTAGAATTCGATGAAGTAGCAATTTGATACTTTGAAGTAGACCCATATATATATATATATATATATATATATATATATATATATATATATTTATATGTGTGTGCGCACACACACACACACACACATATACACAACATATATTATTGACAGTTTTCTTGCCTCCTCAATTCAGTCAACAGGAAAGTTGTCAGCAGTGGTACAAGAGTAATGTAGTGTTGGGTTTATCTGGGAGCAGAAGTGCTGAAGAGCATTGTTATGCAAAATACTGTATTTTTTAAATTGCAACATATTTTATCCATCTTTTTTGGGCAACTTAAAACAACAAAAACCATGTTACAAAACTCACATGATCTACTGCTTAGAGGCTTTCAACCAGTTCATGGCTAATCTCTGTACTACAAAAAAGTAAAAGGCAACAGGAAAGCTGTCAACAACAGTGCAAGATCACTATGTCAGGTATGGTGAATTTAATTTTCCCCAGATTTGGTATATATAATTAGTGGGGGGCACAGATGCCCACACTGGGTGGTGCAAGGGGGCTTGCACTCTTCTAAAAATATTGCTTTTAGTTGCATGTGCCGAGAGTATGTGCTGCAGCATTCCCCCTAGGAGCTGAATTATTTTAGTTTTGGTCAACGATTTTAATGTCAACACTTTTCAGATACAGTACTTTTCATTTAACAATAACCCATCTAAAAATCCAAACAACAAAAATGTAATATAAAACTAAAAAACTTTAAATCATATCACATTTCATCAAAGATGTTCATGTACAGCAGGAGTCAAAATGTTAAATGCAACTGCTTCTTCAAAATAAACGTAACTAGCCCAAAGCTTTAAAGCAAATTTCCAGACAACAGTAATTGCCAAGTATCACCCAAACACACAACCAGAGCATGGATAAAGTTTGTCTCATCCCATTTCTCTCTCTTGTTTCTTCTTCTTATTGATCTCCTACAATATATCTTATTCTTCTGCAACCCTCAACCTATTTTCCCCTACTACCCTCTATGGCTTCATTCTCTCTGCAAGCTGCAGAAATCTGTATATTCTGTATATAAAAATTCAAAGTGTCTCTACATACTCTACTCTGCCTAACCCATCTACTCATTAAGCAACTCTATTTTTCTTTTTAAACTATGTTGCTTATTTCTCTTGACTACTCTGATTGTATTTACATCCCTTTATTTATTCTTGTATCGTGCACTGTACATTTTTCTGTGATAACCTGTTTACGCATACTGTTAATACTTTAATATTTGCTCATGTATCCTTGTACTTTATTGTATTAATTTTATTGTCCTAACTTGGAGCTTAACTCCTCGGGCCTCTACTGAAAATGGACATGTATCCAGTTAGACTAGCCCGGTTAACAAATGTAAAATAAAAATAAAATAAAATGTAGGCCTCTTTCACATTACCTAAATGATGAGTAATATTTTGTACACTCTGTAAATATATTGTTGAAATCTCTTAGGTAATTTTAATGTTAAGAATGCTATTATGCCTGTGAAACGCTACAACTTTTTTCGATTAAACTAATATATGTTGATTCTGCATACATGCATATGATATTTAAGTACCAGTTCTTTCTTTCTTTAATGTTTGTGGCTACTGTCTTAGTTTGTAACTTGGGTTTAATCTGAAAATGGTCCATGTGGATAAGTATTCCATTTCAGTTAAAAAAATAAATAGACAGCAGACTCAAAAGGTCATGGATTAGATAATATCCCACTGTCTCCTTACAAGGTTAACATCTCCAAAAGGTGTAAGTAAGCTGTAACATTATGTAGGGCTACCTCTGGCTCCACAATAACCGCCACATTTACTTGTATATCATTAGATCAAGAAGGGTCCCATTAGAGCAATTTTCCTGCTAGCATAGAAAACTAGAGAGACAGACTTCTGATGTACCACAGCTTTGGCGGTGCTAATTCCTGAAAAACAGAACCATATATTTCTCCAAGAGAACCACTGCAATGTGGATCATAGTAACGTACAGGCATACATTTACAGAATAAGAATAAAAATTAGAATATTAGGACAAGTTCTCTGAATAAAATACACCTATATGTTCAGTGTTACTTCCATATTCTTTCTTTATTTTTTGTGGTATCACTAGGGATTCTTCTTTTAATATCGGTTCCTGAATCCTATGGGCTGACATCACATCTGGAGTCTTAGACCACAGCAAAACTACAACTATCACTGGATTCAGATAATCATATTTTATAATTGTAGTATGTTCTCTCAGAGCCATACAGTAATCCAATATCCATATAAGTTAGCTATCCTGATAAACTTCTCTGTTTTTCTACTAGTTCTCCAAAACATGTCAGTTCAATGTTTGCTATCAATTGTCCAGGTACATCACATGCACCCTTGCTCTTAGGAACTAGGTCACTAGACAATACTCCTACCTATTTAATAAATTAAAGTGAAATTACTTTAATGTATTTCTCACTACCTAACCACATAGTATCTATATCTATATCTATCTACCCAGACAGAGAAAGAGAGAGAGGATAGTAGACTACCTTGTAATCTAGTATGGATCCCACTAGTACTCTGCGGTTGTACAGACTGCTTTATTACTCACAGTACCTCATATCTCACTCACCCCTCTCTCTGCGTATGTACAGTAATCCAGTTGT